>NW_021698831.1:14255-34821 GCF_005190385.1 Monodon monoceros
TTTTTTTTTTTTTTTTTTTTTTTTTTTTTTTTTGCGGTACATGGGCCTCTCACTGTTGTGGCCTCTCCCGTTGCGGAGCACAGGCTCCAGATGCGCAGGCTCAGCAGCCATGGCTCACAGGCCCAGCCACTCCGTGGCATGTGGGATCCTCCTGGACTGGGGCACGAACCCGTGTCCCCTGCATCGGCAGGTGGACTCTCAGCCACTGCGCCACCAGGGAAGCCCCGCAGACAGATTCTTAACCACTGTGCCACCAGGGAAGCCCTGGATATGAATTAACAAGATTCATCTAATTGGCTCTGTGAAATCATGACAGTTTTTATTAATAAGGAGGATGTTTGGAAATTCAGACTTGACAACATTTATCACAGTGCTTTAAATTGTGCCATTGTTGTCTTTCTCCTTCTCTCTACTACACAGGGGCTCGAAAGGTCAGAGTGTGGAGCCGGGAGTTTGCTTTACAGTCAACCAGTGAGCCTGTGGCAGGACTGGGACCTGCTCTGGCTTGGAAGTGAGTGGGAGAAGAAACCTTGTAACTTCTTGCTAGAGATTTCTTGGTACTAGGGTGGGAGTGGTGGTACCTACTGGATGTAGGTGTTTATAAAACACAAAGAGATAATTACTATTTCTCATTTGGCTGTAAGCCTGTATCTTTCTTTTTTAGTTCCCTGAAGTCTGAATGTGGTTTGAATAGTAGATTCTGAGCTTCACAGACCTCATCATTCCAAGGCCCACACATTTTGTAGGTTATAGGCGGGGCCTACCTGAAGCCGCTGTGTAAAACAGAAAGTGGTGCTTCGAAGGGAAGTTGCAGTCTGTGAATTTCTGTGGGGCAGCAGAGCTTTGGTGAAAACGAGGAAAAGGGCTTCCTTTCTCTGCACAAACTCCCACACTAAGGGGACCTGTTTGCTGAGGAACACGCGGGCTGGATTTGGGCCCGATTCACCTGTTGGCCTAGTACCCTTGTGCACGTCACAACCTGCTTATGATATATGGCTGTCCTGATTATAGATAGAAGAAATATTTCCTGCCTCAGCATTGTTATAGGCAAAACCTAGGTCTCTAGGTTTTAGACATCTGTTTCCCACCAGTATTTGAGTGGCAGTTGGATGACAGAGAAAAGGGAGAAATGTATTTGAATTAAAACTCTAGAGACAAATACAAACAAGGTGGGGCGATCAAGGTGTTTTCAGTAGATTTAGAAGTCTTTAAAAATACCTACCTGAGCATGTAATATTGCTGAAGTCATATAATTGAAAGAGAAATAGTTTATGGTTTTATAGGACATTATACTGGGAATGGTTTAAATAATTTATTGGTTCTTTTAAAAAGTCACCCAAGTGCAGTCTCAATCTGTGAGTCTTTGTGGGCAAATAGAGCCCTTGTGCAAATCAGGAAAAGGCACTCTGTCCTCTGGGCAGATATAGTCCCACACTAGGATGACTGCTTGCCAGGAAACATGGGATTTAAAACTTCCTTGGATGGAGGCTTTTTGTTTTTGCTGAAAAAAGTGTTTCTCTGAATTTCATCTTGTTCTTAGCCAGCTGGATGAGCTTTTGGATGCTCTAACACTCTGGGTTTGCTTTAAGGCCCTCAGGCAGTTTGATTGCATCTACGCAAGATAAACCCAATCAGCAGGATGTTGTGTTTTTTGAGAAAAATGGACTTCTCCATGGACATTTTACACTTCCTTTCTTTAAAGATGAGGTTAAGGTAGGTGCCTGAGTTGTTTTACCATCAAATTTAGAGGACTTTGCACAGCTGTAGAGAAGAAGATTTGTATTTGATATGGGTATGTAAATAGAAGCCCCAGAGTAGACAGTAATAAAAATAGTGGCTTCCTATGACTGAATTTTTTTTTAGAAACCAAATTGTTTTTCCTAAGGAGATTTTGTAGAGAAGAAATAGCATTCCTTCCTCACCCTAGATAAAACACAGAAAGGAAATAGAAATGCCAGTTTTTATTGTTTATTTTGACAAAAGCATAATTCTTCCAGTGATAAAGATACTTGCCATTTTTAACATGTAAACAAGGAGGTTGTGTACCATTTGGATCTTCACTGGAGCGAAAACAAATCATGGTAATTTTTAATTATGTAAAAATTTTAATATATTAAAAGTTGAGAGAAGAGTTTAATGAACTCCTATGTACCTATTACTTACTTTCAACAGATATGTACCAGCATTTTGCAAAATTATTTTCATCTATTCTTCACTCTTTGCCCCGCCCCCTACACACACACTTTGTAAAAATTTCCTAGGGTTTTAATTTTAAAAATCATATTTTCAATATTCATTTCTCTAACAGTTGAGAACATTTTTCTTAATACAACCACAATTCCATTATGATACTTTACAAAATTAGTAATAATTCCTTAATATTATCTAATATCTAGTCCATATTCAAATATTCTTGATTGTCTAAAAATGTCACCTTCATTTGGTTAAGTATTTAAACATAATGCATTTTTTTGAAGTCCTCTACATATGATGACAGAGATTTTTTTAATAACTCCATAGGTTAGTAATTTACAGCTAGGGATCAACTCAAGTGTGGGATTATTTGACTTGTGAGAGCAGGGAATTCAGCTATCATAAAAATTTTGAGGTAAATATATAAAGGCCAGTGACAGGTCTTTTTTCCCTCCTAGGTTAATGACCTTCTCTGGAATGCAGATTCCACTGTGCTTGCAGTTTGGCTGGAAGACCTTCAGAGGGAAGAAAATTCCACTCTAAAAACCTATGGTAAGACAGCTCTAGTACCTCAGCCTCCTGCCCCATATAATGTAATTGAAAGTAGTAGGCCATGGAGTTTCCTTTATCCTTTTCACTTAGTCTTGTAATGGAATCAGAGATAACTGAGGGGCGTAGGTAGAGATGAGGGAGTGGTTAGCTTTTGGTGGGATGGATTTCAGTTATATATCAGGCAGGGTCTCTAGAGAAATAGAATCAGGGTAAGCTGGCTGGTTGGAAATTCAGTGAAGAGTTGATGTTGCAGTCTTGAGTCCAATATCTGTGGGACAGGCCCGCAGTCTGGAAACTCGGGCAAGATTCTCTGTTACAGTCTTGAGGCAAAATTCCGTTTTCCATGGGAGGCCTTAGTTTTTGCTCTTAGGCTCTATGAACTCTTTGGCTGAGATTTATCCACATTATGGAGGATAGTCTGCTGTACTTAAAGTCAGCTGATTATAAAGGTTAATGACATCCGCAGAATACCTTCCCAGCAACGTCTAGACTAGTGTTTGATCAAGCAACTAGACACCATAGCCTAGCCAAGTTGACATGTAAATTATCACAAGTCATCAGTGCTTTCTCTTCATGGATGGTACCACTGTAGCAAATAAAAATGCTAGCCAAAGGAATACTGTGGAAGTGAAAGAGAAATGAGATTAGATATAAGTAAGAATCTTCTATAGCTTTTAAATTGCAAATCAAATTGTAAATATGTATTTTTCAGTGTATATTTAATATGTGAAAGCATTAGAAAATAAAGATGCGAAGAAGAAGAGTTCTTCCGTAATTCTGTCACTCAGTAATAATCACTAAAGTTTCTTGTCTTCCAGATTTTATGTATACATCTCAGTAAAGCTATGATCTCATTTTTGTTAAATATGTAGGTATGATACCTGCAGTTTTGTAACTTGCTTTTACAGTGTGTCACAAACTTTCCATTTCAGATATCTGTCTGTGTCATTTTAAATTGCTGTATATTCATTTATGCTACAGTTTATTAAATCTTCGTTGTTAGACATTTAAAGTTTTGTAATTTTTCACTGTCATCAATAGCAGTGCACTGAACATTTTTTTCATAAATCTTTTCATTTGCTTGATTATTTTCTGAATGGCTTTCAAACTTTTTAATCAATAGAACTTTAACTGAAATGTTATTGAGAAGTTCATTCATTCATTTATTCATTCAACACAATAGTTCTCAACCCTGGCTGCAGCTTTAGGAAAAAAAAAAAAATGCTACCAATGTCTTATTTCAGAGCTGCTCTCAGTGTGTTATAATGGGGACTATACATCAGTATTAAATTTAAAAAAAAAAGCTTGCAGGTGATTTTTTTTTGTAAACACTGACATTTATTTACTTATTTTTAATTTTATTTATTTATTTATTTTTGGCTGTGTTGGGTCTTCGTTGCTGTGTGCGGACTGTCTCTAGTTGCGGCGAGTGGGGGCCACTCTTCCTTGTGCTGCGTGGGCTTCTCATTGCAGTAGCTTCTCTTGTTGTGGAGCACGGGCTCTAGGTGCACAGGCTTCAGTAGTTGTGGCGCATGGGCTTAGTTGTTCCGCGGCATGTGGGATCTTCCCAGACTAGGGCTCGAACCCATGTCCCCTGCATTGGCAGGCGGATTCTTAACCACTGTGCCACCAGGGAAGTCCCCAGGTGATTTTTTAATGTGTAGCCAGAGTTGAGAACCACTGATTAACCAGGTGTTAACGGCTGGCCCTGTGATATGCTCAGGATAAAAGTGCAGCTGCAAGAACAGCCACAGTGTCTGTCCTCACAGAGCATAAGCATGTAGTCTAACTTAACCCAGAGGTAGGTTGAAGTATAGTAGTAGCCTCGTTTGAGAACTAGGTTGGATTTGCTGTGATTGCTGAGTTAAGAATTAGTGATGAGGGAGATGTTTAAAGAAAAGAAATTCCTTAATATAATTAAAATCTTCATTTATGTGTGTCATCTGTTTAACAGAGGTTGGCTTTGACATGATTAGGTCTTTTTTTTCCAGCTTTATTGAGATATAATTGACATATAACATGTACATTCAGGAGCTACAATGTGATGATTTGATGCATGCATGTACTGTGAAATGTTTGCCACAGTAAGGTTGATTAACTCATCCTTCACTTCGCATAATTACCATTTTTGTTGTATGGTGAGAACTTTCTTTTGGCTGCGTTGGGTCTTCATTGCTGCGTGCGGGCTTTCTCTAGTTGTGGTGAGCAGGGGCTACTCTTCGGTGCGGTGCGCGGGCTTCTCATTGTGGTGGCTTCTCTTGTCACGGAGCACAGGCTCTAGAGCGCAGGCTCAGTAGTTGTGGCGCATGGGCTTAGTTGCTCCACTTGCCTCCATGCAAGCTTCAGTAGTTGTGGCACGCAGGCTCAGTAGTTGTGGCACATGGGCTCAGTAGTTGTGGCTCGTGGGCTCTAGAGCGCAGGCTCAGTCGTTGTGGCGCACGGGCTTAGTTGCTCCGTGGCATGTGGGATCGTCCCAGACCAGGGCTCGAACCCGTGTCCCCTGCATTGGCAGGCGGATTCTTAACCACTGCACCACCAGGGAAGCCCGGTGGGAACATTTTAAATCTACTCTTGTGGCAACTTTCAAGTATACAATACAGTATTGTTAACTGTAGTCACCATGCTATACATTAGATCTCTGGAACGTGTGACTGAAGGATTTGTACTCTTTGACCAACTTCTTCCTATTTCCTGCGCACTACAGGTTTTGGTCTTGTTCTTTTACGGGTAACTGCATGCTAATCTCTCTTGGACATAACTGCATGCAAAACACCTGGAAGAAAATAATAAGCGTCTTAAGCGTAATACAACATAGTGATGCTAGTCTAGTGCTCTTGGATTGAGTGTTTTAATACTTTTAATCTAATTGCCAAATTTTCTTCTTTCTAAGTCTTTATGAAAAAAAACAACTCACTAAAGCACTGTCCTATGGTAGGAGCCTTCCATCGTCATGATCATAAAGTTTGAAGGTAGAGGTAGAAATGAACACGTGTGCTTCTGACCTTATTGATGCTTAATATTTTATCCTCATGACAAACTATACTTTAACAATTATTGTTAATATTATTATCTTAATGAAGAGGCTGAGCAGAAAGGGTCATTTGAAAAAGAAAAGGGTGTCCTCATCCCTCTCTAGCAAGCGGTACGAAGTCTGGTCCTCAGACCCCTGCCTCTGATGGCCTCCTTTTCCTTTTCCCCTGCAGTTCAGCTCTGGACTGTTGGAAACTATCACTGGTATCTCAAGCAAAGCCTGCCCTTCAGCACCTGTGGGAAGAGCAAGATTGTGTCTCTGATGTGGGACCCGGTGACCCCATACCGGCTGCATGTTCTCTGTCAAGGCTGGCATTACCTCTGCTATGACTGGCACTGGACGACTGACCGGAGCTCAGGAGAGAATTTAAGTGACATGGCAAATGTGGCTGTTGTTGATGGAAGTAAGGAGCTGGAAAGTGTGTCCTTGGGCCCGCAGGGGGCCTGAGCCAGGAGCCTGCAGATGTGGTAGTTTGACTGAAACAGTGCAGGATTTTTATTTGATTGATTATTCTGGTTGTTTGGTTTGTTTTTACTTGTTTTGGTTTCGATTGAATGGGAACGCCCTTAGGTGAGTCGTGTACTCCCCTGAGAACCATGGTCTCTCCTCTCCCCCTGCCTCCCTCAACTCCCTTTTCTACTACAGCCATGGCCTTTACACATTTACTTGTCTGGGCTTTGAAGACATTGACGTTTCTGACCCTGGGTGGAGAGGAAGACAACAGTAGGCTTCTGGCGTTGGTGTGTCAGCCTTGTCTTTGTGCCCTGACATAGAGTTGCGTTGACCCTCACACCACTCCATTATGTTGCTTTATTTTTTGATATATATTTAATTTATATATATAATTTGCTTGCTAATTATATACCTTTCCAGTATCTTCAGTTCAAGTTACAGACATCTGCCTAGTACTCGGATTGGATTGGTGTTTTTTAATTAGGTTGAGGGTTTTTGTTTAGTGAGGGGAAAGAAACTAGGGAAAGTCAGTCTTTCCTGAATAGACAGTTTATTTATTGCTGATGACCTAAAGGAAAACTTGCTTCTAAGGTTGTAACGTGAGTTGATGTACTAATTTATGTTTTATGTAGTGATCACAGTACTGATTTTACAATCATATGTTCTATATAGAGGACTTAAGCACATATGCCTTATTACCAGATCCATGCACAGGGAAGTGCTTTAAGGATTTTGGTTTATTCTGGCTTGGTTGCAGGCCCAGGTTTAAAGCTAGAACTCTGACCTTTTGGCCTGCTTGCCCTAGTCCCTGGCACCTGAAACTCCAAGCCCCGAGATGGACTGCTATAGGCCTGGAGGTGACAATAGCCAGATTTAGACAGAGCTCTGACACTTACTTCCCTCCTCTACACTGTATTTAAGCTTATTCATGATAAAAACACCAACAGTTACTTTTAAGAATCGCTGTATATTTTCTACCACCATTATTTTCTACCACCATTATTAATATTTTCCACCATGGAAAATCCCATGGGAAAGATGGAGATGCAGATGGTAGAGCAGAGTGCATTTGCTTACATCTGGTACTGTGCTGTTCAGGTGCCTTGTTTTACGAATTGAACATTCATGTGTCTCATCCTCTTTCTCTCTCGCGTGCAGACAGGGTATTGGTGACAGTCTTCCGGCAGAGTGTGGTTCCACCTCCCATGTGCACCTACCGACTGCTGCTCCCACACCCTGTAAATCAAATCATGTTCTCGGCACACCCTAAAAAGAGCAATGACCTCGCTGTCCTCGATGCCAGTAACCAGATTTCTGTTTATAAATGTGGTATGTTTAAAAACTGTTATCAGGATGTTCTGAATCAAATCTACACGAAAGCAAATTACAGTTTGGTGTTGCATTAGCTCTAGGGCTTCCAAAAATTTTGAAGTTTATAATTAATATCATTCTTACTGTGATGTTTAATTGACTTGCAGGGTTTTTTCTGTGTTTGTGGGGGGGTGTTCAATCCTACTCTGGCTAATAAGAACAATTCCTTTTGCTTTGTTGAATTTGAAGGGTTAGTTATTTAAGAATAATTCTCAACCCTAGAAAGAACGTAGTATCTCATTACATCCTTAACATTGCCATTGCATATATTTTCAGTTGATCTCACAGCTTTTTAGGAGCTGTGTCAGAGGTGGAGTTTTTCCGTTTTATAGATAAGGGAACAGCATGCCGGAGGGTTTGCAGTCTGCTTGAGCAAGAAAGGACAAGGACCTCTACTTGGGTGTTTTAGCGTCTAATCTAGTTGTCTTTCCACAGTCCCATTGCTGCCAGTTTCTGGTTGCTTTCCTGATATACTTGAAGAACCTGAAATTTGTGAATTCTATGGTTGTATCGTAGGTTATACTGGCTCATGGCAGTGGTAGCCTTGTTTTCAAATAAGTTTTGAATTCTTAGCCTGAAAGGTAGGCAGAAATTTAATTTAAGAAAGAGGTTGAGATGTGGTTATTTTCTAGATTGCTTTATTTGTAAAGTGGATTACCTTCTAGAGCCCATTAAATGCAGAACCCCATATCCTTAGTATCAGGAAAAATGTTTGTAGTTTACTATGATAGTATTTGCATTTTTTTTTCCTAGGTGATAGTCCAAGCATAGACTCTACGGTGAAACTGGGAGCTGTGGGTGGAAATGGATTTAAAATTTCTCTTAGAACACCTCATCTGGACAAGAGCTACAAGTAGGTTGTTCTTAGTTGCCTTGGACCTCTGGGCACAGAAGCAGCCAGCATTTAGTCCTAAATTCAGCCAGCTGTTATTATCTTATCCTGTGCCTGTTGCTCAGTGGAACAAGAAGTAGATACAACACCTTGGTCCTGGTTTTACAGCCTGGTTGGAGAAGTCAGTTACCTATATATCTGAATATCATATATGCTGATGGGTGGCAATGGAGCATAAGTCTTAGGCTGACTTAGAACCCATTCCCCCAACATCCCTGGGGGGATTTTCAACAGGGAAAATCCCATGGGAAAGATGGAGATGCAGATGGTAGAGCAGAGTGCATTTGCTTACACAAATGAGGATATGTACATTGTTAATGTGCGGCTGACCTAATGCAGTCTCTAGTTTGTCTCATCCTACAATGCAGAACTTTTGGTTGCTGTGTTTTGAGGCTCTCATGTTGCAAATCAGAATGCATTTTCCTATTGAAACAGTACTACAAACAGTTGGATATAATTGAATACCTCAGGTGCACTATAGGCATTGTAAAATGACCCAGAAGCCAAATTATTAATTATAAGTCCATTTCTGTGAGAACCCAGAATTTGATTGTGTTCTATTTAATAAGCCCATGTTCTTAACTAACGCAGTACTTTGTCTCCTGGGTGCATTTATTTCTAAATTAATGGGAATAATGAGCAAATAACTGAATATAATAAAATGTTTCTTAAATGCCAATATATGCAATATATTTAATGAATATATTTCCTACCTGTGTATGATTTGGGAGCTGTCTATATAATGCTTAGTAGTTTTTCAAAGAGCATGTACATGGATTATTTCATTTCACAGACTTGAAAGTTTAGAGGACAGATATAAGGCAAACTAGAAAGCATGCGGAAATTGAGAATATAGTTTCATTTTTTAAAAAATTGTGAGAAGGATAGCTCTAAGTCATTTAGAGAAGATTTCATGAAGGGCATAAATAACTTACCTTGAACCTTGAAAAAGAGATAGGTTTAGGATTGCCAAAGGATTGAGAATGTTAAGTGTGGTGGACAGAAGAGTGTCAGTGAGAACCCGAGGCAGGAATGCTCCTGCGTGGGGCTGAATGCAGTGAAGAGACTGAGTCCAGGGAGAGCTGGTTGAGTAGGAAGATCAGACTAGTGACTCAGCTTCAGTGGGTGCTGAGGACCTGCTGCTTGAGCTGAAAGGCAGGAAGGAGCCATTGTGAGTTCCCGCGTGAAGTAGTAAAAACAGGCCCTCCTCCAGTGTCTGAATGCTACAGGAGGAAGGCATTAGCGGCAAAGAAGTCATCTCCCAAACAAATTAGTCATTTTGATACGAGATGCTTAGGATCCGTTCAGCTGAGGCCTAAATATCTTCTGGAGCCTGGTTTGAATGCTGGTGAATGGTAACAACGGAAGACGGCTGGGGTTTATTGGTGTAGGGCCTGGGGCAGTCAGTTTTTCTTGTGTAGTCAGTTTCTTGAAATGTTCTCTTCAAATCTAAAGATCTCAGAGTATAAGATACTTAATTTTAAATACTAGAAAAATGTATTCTTAAGCCAGGCAAGCATTATTTTTGGATTTTCTGGTATTGGGCATTACCTCAGGTTTTGTCCCTCCAAATAATTAGGAGTTGACTATATATAAAATGGTTCATCCTTCATTCAGGAAAATCTCGGTGATGTTAAAGTTTTATTCATGTTTTGAAAATTCTTCGATGTTTAAAACAGAATTCAGTTTGAGAACAGTGAAGATGAAGAAGTAAACCCACTGAAGCTTGGCCTTCTCACCTGGGTTCAGGAAGACGTTTTCCTGGCTGTGAGCCACAGTCAGTCCAGCCCACAGTCTGTCATTCACCATCTGACTGTGGCCCCTTCTGCGATGGATGACGAGCAGGGACAGCTCAACATTAGGTATTCCAACAATTCGCTGTATTCCATGTGTTAATAAGCAGATAGAGTTAGGCTTCTTTTATGAGCATGGGACTTTTTTTTTTTTTACTTCCAGTGAGCAGGGTTGAGGGGCAGTGGCTTCCTTTTTAGACATACTTAGCAAGAGGGTTAAGTCTAGTTTTTAGTCATGTCAAAATATAGACTAAAATACATCAAGAAGTGGTGAAAAATAGCACAAATGCCAAGAGATGAGGCAAAACATTTTTAAGGTGTGTTAAAAATTTTCATTCACCTTATATTCCAGCAGAGTAATTATTAGCCTATGAGAATTAGCCACTCTAATTACCCTTGTTAGTTATTAAAATCGACTATGAGATCTATATATATGCACTTCATTTTGATTTAGTGACTTCAAAATACTTCTTCCAGCCTCCTATACATTTTGTTTGGCACTTGATTGCATTTATTACTAGAAAGCCTCTTCTGTTTTTCTTTGCTAAAATTTCATAGCTCCCTGGCCCTGAGTTTCATTTTGATTCCCGACTGCATCTTTGTCACGTAACAGGTTTCATTAATGAATGTTGTTTTCTGTATCGCAAGCCCTGTTGTGCACCAGATAGCGTTGTGTGGACAGCTCCAAGAAATCCTCAGGTTTCCAAAACTCGGCACCTTCGGCATACATTGATAGTAATCCCCAGATTCACATGTAATTAAAGTTCTGCTGGTTAGGTTTAAATTCTGAAAACCGTTGTTGCAAAATTAGGAACCTTTCTTTATTGTATACATGAAGTATATTCCAAATGCAGTCATTAACTTCTAATCTTTGAATGTTACTGCTTCATATTTTTAAAAAAATATTTATTTATGATTTATTTTGGCTGCGCCAGGTCTTAGTTGTGGCACGCAGGATCTTTTTTAGTTGCGTCATGTGGGATCTAGTTCCCCAACCAGGGATCCAACCCGGGCTCCCTGCATTGGGAGCATGGAGTCTTAACCGCTGGCCCCCCAGGGAAGTCCCAGTAATGCTTCACATTTTTAAAGGTTTTGTGCATATGTCTGGATGCAGAATATGTTCTAGCTGCATGCAGACTTAACAGGGGCTTCCTTTGGAAAACAGAGCAATTTACATTAGAAATGCCTAAATTATGCATGTTTCTACTACTAAAAATTTGAAATTTTTTATCATTATCTTGTAGAAGGTAAATGCGGTCATCTCATTTGCTATAAAGGAAGTGAGAAGTCATTTAAAATATATTTCTGCTGCTTTGACTTTTGTTTCTCAAAAAAGACTATTTTATTCATACAAAATGTTAATGTCTTTGACAAATATATAGTCCCCCAATTAGCTTATACCTTACATTTACTATAGCTTGTGCTTTGTAAAAGGTACCCTTTTAAGTGCTTTTCCTATATTAACTCACTTATTTCTCACAACACCTCTCTGAAGTATGTACTGTTGGCGCCCTCATTTGACAGCTGAGACAGCTGAGGCACAGAGCAGTTTAAGTAACTTGCCTGAGATAACGCAGGTGGAGCCAGGATCCAGTCCCAGCCATTGCACCTCCAGAGTCTATTCCTTTAACTTCTCAGATAACTTATCCTCCCCAAATTTGTGGCATCTTGGGGTTTTTGTAGATTTGTTTAAAACTCTTTGAATAAATGTTAGCATTGGCACCATTTGCTTTTATCATACCTCTTCCACTTCCTTTAAGACATGTCTACTCTTGGTTCATTGACTCAGGAAAAAATATAATGGCAATAACAGATTCCTCTCTTCCCATTAAGGGAGACCCACAGATTTCTATGAATGAATATAATAGCAATATAGGTATTAAGCGTGCTTACTTTCCCACAGATTCACTGCTTTATTTAATGCAATAAATTGAAATAAGTTGCAATAAGTTATATAAAGTTGCTGCCAGAATAGGAGTGATGACCTCACAATGTAGACACCTACTTACTGACATTGTGGAAAATGTCATGTGACAGGTAATTGCTTTACCTGGGCTTGCGCTTGCAATAGTTTATCTATTAGTGTGTATATACATATGTGTGTGCATTTATTATGTTTATGTTATATTGAAATAGGCAGTGCAGCACCAAAGGAAAATTGCTTCTTTTTCTGTTTTGCAAAATCAATGAAATGTCACTACTTTTGAGAAAAACAGTCTGTTCGCACCTCCTTCACTTCCTTTGTTTTTTATTTTACTCTTGTCAGTTCATCTGTGACAGTGGATGGGGTCATAATCAGTCTGTGTTGCAACTCCAAGACCAAGTCAGTAGCACTGCAGGTGGCTGGTGGTCAGATACTTAAGTACCTTTGGGGTGAGTATCAAAATGTTAGGAAAGCGGGGGGCTTCCCTGGTGGCGCAGTGGTTGAGAGTCCGCCTGCCAATGTAGGGGATGCGGGTACGTGCCCTGGTCCGGGAGGATCCCACATGCCGCAGAGCAGCTGGGCCCGTGAGCCATGGCCGCTGAGCCTGCGCGTCTGGAGCCTATGCTCCACGGTGGGAGGGGCCACAGCAGTGAGAGGCCCGCGTACCAAAAAAAAAAAAAGGAAAGCATGTTTATGACTTACGTAGATATTTAATTCTTGAGTACATATACTTGTATCTTATCAGTGTTGCCGTGATTATTAGGTCTTTTAACTACCCTGAAAAACCCTAATCTATAGAGTAGAATTAGCTGGTGTGTTCTCCCTGTATTTTCTCTTGTAATGAACTGGAGTACTTTACTGAGTTTCCAAAACACATTTGGAAAGTGATTTAAATTGCATGTTAAGTATTTTAGCAAGTATTAATGTAACAGTTTTTTTTTTTACAAAGAGCGGATCAGCTCTTGGTAAACCTCATCTGCCAATCCTGCAGAATCACCCTCTCTGGCTGTTGAACCATGGAAGAACCCTGGTGGATTTCCTGTTCGATTTCCTTATCCGTGCACACAGACCGAACTGGCCATGGTTGGAGGAGAGGTAAGTAAACACAGGCAGAAAAACTTACCACTTAGAGCAGTGACCCAGGAACTGATAGCATTAAGTAGAAAGAGTGTGTACTTTGGAGGTGGACCTGAGTGTCCACTAAATCTCAAGGCAACAATGAGAAGTTACTCACTCTCAACAATGAGAAGTTTCCTGAGCCTCAGCCTCTCAATCTCTGAAATGGGATTAAGAGATTGCATGTAGTAGTTAGTTGATTCCTTTCCTTGGAAGTATAAATTCAAAAATAGAAAAATGCAATTGGCAGACTTTTATCCCCATTTGTACAAAACATTCAAAGTTAGTTTATAAGTAACTTTTGGGGACAACAGAAATGTAATCTTGAAACTAGTATTCAGTAGGTTATCATTCATCAAATATTAGAATGCCTATAATTGTGGCCGGTGGTAGATACAGTGGTTACAAAACCAAACAGCTGACTAGTTCCTGCCCTTCTGGAATTTTTAATCTATCAATACGGGTATGGCTGTCCCTTCTGATAGAATGAAGTAAATGAGCAGGGTGTAATGGTAGAGAATAGAGAAGTGTTTGAGGCTAGTTAGAGGATGGTAGCTGTGAGGATGGGGAGACCAACTTTTGGTGGTCTGGGAAAGCCTCTAGGAGGTGGTGGTGTGTGTGCTGAGATGTGAAGAAAAAGAAAGCTCTATCTCTAAGAAAGGGAGAGTTCCAGGGAGGAGGAACTATCCATACTGTGAGCTTAGAAGAGCTCAGCTTACTCAAGGAACCTAACGGAAGCAATGGCTAGTCCTTAGTGATAGGCCATGGGAAGGAGTGTGGCTTTGCTCATTTAACATAGATTGAAAATTGATGATTGTAATCAGGGAGTAGTGTGATGTGCTTCATGGTTTGAAAGGTTATCCTGGCTGCCCAGTAGAGAGTAGGTTGAAAGGGAGGAGAGTGGAAGTGGCTGTGAGTGGAGGCAGTGAGGGGCCAAAAGGTGATACGTTTGAGACATGCGTAGGAGATGGAAACGGCGGGGCTTGCTGATGCACTGGATGGCGTCATAGCACACTCTGCACTGGACCAACCACATCTTAGGCATCTTCAGTCCCCGTTACAAGGACCTAGATGTGAAATCATAGGGCAATGGAACCATGTAATAGAAAAGTTTGGTTTAACTAGTTTGGTTAGAGTTGTTTGTAATTTCATATTTCATTTCTTTGCAGGAATGTGTCCTCGGTCTGACTGATAGATGTCGCTTTTTCATCAATGGCACTGAGGTATCAAGGCTTGTTCTGATACTGGATCTTTTTCAGTCTTGGCTCCAAGTAATATAGCTAACTCTCCCCTTTGCCTCCCTGACCTTTTGTAGGTTGCTTCAAATATCACATCATTTGCAGTATATGATGAGTTTTTATTGTTGACAACTCATTCCCATACTTGCCAGTGTTTTTGCCTGAGAGATGCATCATTGAAAAGTAAGTTTTCAGTGTATAAAATAGAAAATAGTCCCTGTTCTAATAAGTTCTTAAGTCTTGATGACTTAAGATTGTTGCATACTTTGGCTTTTTATCATGGAGTCCTAGACTGGAGAAAACTTTTCAAGTTCATTTACTTAGCCCCTAATCTCAACATGATATCTCAGTTGAATCACTCCACATCACTTAGCAAAGAGAAGGAGGTCCTTCCTTAAGCAGCACATCCTAAGGTAAACAAACAATTTTCAGGAAATTTTTTAATATAACTAATATTTTACTTTGAATTACCATGTAGGCACCAAACTGGCAATATGCTCAATCTTCTTTGTAATCTTCCTTTTCTCACTGTGGCAACCCTCCATTGTATATCTGAAGGACTCCATCTCATGGCTCGTAGGAAATCGGCTGCATTTTTTTCTGTGTTCCACGTCCCCCCACCCAGCGTGAATGTGTGCGCATGCACACAATTTTCTTATAAAAAAAAAAAAGCCCACTTATTTTCTTTGCTTCTATTGATAACTTGGAAACAGGGAATCTTTCACTGATACGATCGTAGCTTTATCAGTACACTAAGACAGAGAGAAGGTGCCCAGTCCTCCCTGTGTTTTCCATATCAGTTGAGACGTTGTGTATGGGCATGTGCATGAGGGCTCTGTGAGAGAGCACAAAATTCTGGGATAAGGTTGTTTATCAGAGGGGCTAATGGTCTTGAGGCTGAGTAAGAGAGCAGTACGGCTTAGTTGTTAATTGCTTCCTTCTACTTTGGATAACGTGCAGTTTCAGCTGCGGTTAGTGGAGAGTGGCTTGTCCTGACAGTGATTCTTAAGGCTTAGCCTATGGTGTCTTTAGCATTACAGGCAGGTCTGAGCAGCAGCCATGTGTCTAATGGGGAATCTCTGCGGAAGGTGGAGAGGGGTTCACGCATTGTCACTGTTGTGCCCCAGGACACAAAGCTTATATTACAGGTAAGCTGATTTTTCAGGCTATGTTTCTGATAGTCATTTGACAGTAAATACCAAACAGAATTCTTGTGGATTATATTTTAAGCTGTCTTATCATTTGTGTTAAGTTATTATAAGCCTTTCTTTGCTAAGTTCTCTGTTAGCTTTATACAAAGGAGTGTTAATACAGGTTCTGCCCCGTAAGGCTAAGAGGGAAACTTCTCTTAAAAGTCAAAATAAATTTTGAGCATAACTAAATTTTGCCAAAGATATGCTCATTTTACAGTGTTGTGTTAGTTCTCTAAGAGGTAAAATTGTATATCCTGGGTATTTAATTTTTTTCTATTTAGTTAAAAATGTTATTGATTTGATTTATTTATTTTAAGATGCCAAGGGGAAACTTAGAAGTTGTTCATCATCGAGCCCTGGTTTTAGCTCAAATTCGGAAGTGGTTGGACAAGTAAGTACCATGTATATGAGTAGTTAGCTTATTGTTATGACTTATGTGTGAAGACAGCAAGTATTTCATTAAGATTTTTAAAACTTAAAAGTCTAAATCTTTCATTACATATATCTTCAATCAGGTTCTCAGAGGCTCTCTTTTTTTCACACTTTGATTCTTATATGGTGTAATAAACATTCCTAGCAGAAGGAATCATGAGGCTCATTGTACGAAACAGGGCTTCCTAGCCTAAGGGGAACGATATAGGCTTTAGATGGCCTATGAACCTGGGGAATTTTTGCACCATCCTGTGTCTATGTGTATTTCTCTTGGTAGAAGGCCCAAGGCTTTCAGCAGACTTATAAAAAGGCCTGTGACCCAAAAATGCCTGAGCCACTGTTGTGAAGGAAATGATCCATTGTTTGAATCTCTGAATTTGGGGGAAACTTTATATTGGAAAGATGTTTACTAACATTTTATTAAAAAAGAAAGTAGCTCTAAGTTCCATAATGATTTTCTTGTGTGCGTGTGTGTGGATATAGTCCTCAACCGGCCATGATGACTAAATCACACCTTTTAGGATGGTAAATGAATCTGGTCCCTGATTTTTTTCATTCTATGATTTCAGAGAAGAATTCCAGTAGTAGTTGGGCTATAGTCTTAATTTTAACTGGTTTATATCATTATGAAAATATGCTGAGTCCAGGGAGCTTACTTTTTGTGAAATGCCCTCTCTGTCCATTTTCTGTCTCTTCACAGACTAATGTTTAAAGAAGCATTTGAATGCATGAGAAAACTGAGAATTAATCTCAATCTGATTCATGATCATAACCCTAAGGTAACATTCTAAATCTGATATTTATCATAGCTTACCTTAGACTTGAACTAAGATGATATGAACTAAAATGTTTTACCTTTTTTTATTCTTTTCTTGGGTAGGTGTTTCTTGAAAATGTGGAAACCTTCATAAGACAGATAGATTCTGTAAATCATATTAATCTGTTTTTCACAGAATTGAAGTAAGTATTTTGAATAATTCATGAGTATCACATGCATAATTTTCTCTCTTCTGGTTAAGGAAATCAGACAGATAAATAGAGGAGAAAAATTACTTTTCAATATAATTTTTTTAATCTCTAACTCTTAGATGCCACATGTACTGGATTTTCAATCTTTTCCCTTTTTAAAACTAAGACTTTAAAAGATGTCATTTAGAATTATTATTTGACTTTAATTTTAGGTGTACATAAAAAACTATTAATTGAAATAAATGGTGTCTTTTTCTGCAATGACTTTTTTCTAACTTTCTATTTTTTTCTAACTTTTTAATGAAAAATTTTAAACATATAGAAAAGTTGAGAAAATTGTCCAGTGAGCATCCTGTACCAACACCTAGATTCTACAGTTCATATTTTCCTGTATTTGCTTTATCACTATTTCCCATGTGTCCATCCACCATTCTTTTTTTTTTTTCCTAATGCACTTTTTAAAAAAATTAATTTATTTTTGCCTGCATTGGGTCTTCGTTGCTGCGTGTGGGCTTTCTCTAGTTGTGGTGAGCGGGGGCTACTCTTCGTTGTGGTGCACAGGCTTCTCATTGCGGTGGCTTCTCTTGTTGCAGAGCACAGGCTCTAGGCACGCAGGCTTCAGTAGTTGCGGCATGTGGGCTCAGTAGTTGTGGCTCACGGGCTAGAGAGCGCAGGCTAAGTAGTTGTGGCGCACGGGCTTAGTTGCTCCGTGGCATGTGGGATCTTCTCAGACCAGGGCTCAAACCTGTGTCCCCTGCATTAGCAGGCGGACTGTTAACCACTGCGCCACCAGGGAAGTCCCCACCCTTCATCTTTACTTTAGACAAATTTCGAGGTAATTACAGGCATCAGTCCACTTTACCTGTCAGTACTTCACCTTGCATAACATTAACTAGAGCATATTCTTTGTGTACGGGGTCCCCCCGCATGTCAAATTTATATATAATGAAATGCACAGATTATAAGTGTACCATTCACTGAGTTTTGACAAAGGTATACTTCCATGTAACCTTGACCCCTATCAAGATAGAGAACATTTCCTTCATCTCAGAAAGTTCCCCCAAATCCCTTCTCATTTATTCTTTGTCTGCACCCTCTTGGCAACTGCTTTTTTGAGTTTTTCACTGTAGATCAGTTTTGCCTGTTCAAGAACTTTATATAAATGAATCATATAGTATACTGTCTTGAGATTCATCCATATTTTTGCATGTATCACTAGTTTATTCCTTTTTATTGCTGAGTAGTATGCCATAGTGTAAACATACTGCAGTTTATTTCTTCATTCTCCTGTGGGTGGACAGCTGGACTGTACCCAGTTTGGGGCTATATGAATGTAACATCTGTAAACATTAACATACAAGTCTTCTGTGGACATGTTTCCATTTTCTCAGCAAATTTTTCCATTTTTCACCATATATGAATATTTTTAAAATTAAACTGTCTTCCAAAAGCCATTTTTTATTTATTATCTCATCGGCACTCCAACATATATGTTAGTAGTTTGATAGCTAGGACATGTGTTCAGTTAGTGACCTTGTAATACACACTTGTTCTCAGGGAAGAAGATGTTACAAAAACCATGTACCCTCCTCCAGTTACCAGCACTGTCCAGCTGTCCAGCGATCCTGATGGGAAAAAAGTAGACCTTATCTGCGATGCTATGAGAGCAGCCATGGAGAACATAAATCCTCACAAGTACGTGTGCTGTCGTTAGTTGGCATCTTTTGAGTAACAGAAGTGTGTAGTTGTTTCTCTTCAGCTTGCTCATCTTTCTTATTCTGGTGTACTTCACTTATTACTTCAGGTACTGCCTATCAATACTCACCTCTCACGTGAAAAAAACCACCCCAGAACTGGAAATTGTGCTGCAGAAGGTACACGAGCTTCAAGGTAGAGACATGCTGACAGAGTGTGTGTATCGGGGCCTCGACTGACATCGGGTCTTTGGTCTTCTGGAGATCACACTGACAGGACCAGGGTCACATCACTGATTTGGCGTGTGGCTTTTTCGTCTCCATTTTAAAACCTGGGTCCATTTCTTTGAATGCTGCCCTATAAAGCTTGTACAAGAGTCAGGGCTTCCCTGGTGGTGCAGTGGTTGAGAGTCCACCTGCCGGTGCAGGGGACGCAGGTTCGTGCCCCGGTCTGGGAAGATCCCACATGCCGTGGAGCGGCTGGGCCCGTGAGCCATGGCCGCTGAGCCTGTGTGTCCGGAGCCCGTGCTCCGCAACGGGAGAGGCCACAACAGTGAGAGGCCCGCGTACCACAAAAAAAAAAAAAAAAAAAAAAGAGTCAAAAGAATATATTCATCTGGTGTCCAGTTCTGCCAGGAAAACGTATTACTTTGTCTTTTTGGTTATGTTGCTAGGTGTGTGGGTTTTTTCCCCAAATGGTTTTGTTCTGTTTTGTTTTCTTACACGCTGATAGGAAGTGCTGCACCTGTTCCTGATGCTGTGAGTGCTGAAGAGGCCCTGAAGTATTTGCTGCTTCTTGTAGATGTTAATGAATTATATGATCATTCTCTTGGGACCTATAACTTTGATTTGGTCCTCATGGTAGCTGAGAAGTCACAGAAGGTATGTGGAGTTACTACTTAGACATACTTCTCATTTTTGTTTATGCGAACATGGTAGTATGAAACAGTGCTCCTGACACTGCAGTGTTTGGTCTGATGTTAAGGCTGTGAGGACAGGCCTCGAGGCAGAACTGTTAGTCTCCAGGACCCATACTTCCAAGCTCATTCTCTGTCGCTGTTCTGGGCTTACCAAAGTGTTTTGATTGCTAGGTTGAGCAATCGAAATAAAATTACTGGGTTATTTTTAAGCTTATAGGCATTAAGTGTGAACAAATTCTTCTCTTATAAAGGAAATATAACAAATGATTCATATTCCAGTCGAGTTCTGTCATGTAGCTTCTTTTACCAGTGCAAATTGGGAACCTGGACAATATGCCCATATGTTAAGGCATTTTTACCAAAAGTGGTTTTATGTAGTTTGGTTTTATATATAATTAATATATGAATACACTACATATTTTAAAAATGATGTAGCTTTCGTTTCATGCTATAATTATTATATGTTTATTTTTATAAGTAATATAAACACGAGCAATAAAATTGTCCTTTAAAAAATTTTTTTTTAATTTTTAGGATCCCAAAGAATACCTTCCATTTCTAAATACACTTAAGAAAATGGAAGTGAATTATCAGCGGTTCACTATAGACAAATATTTGAAACGGTATGAAAAAGCCATTGGCCACCTCAGCAAATGTGGTAAGTGTGAGGGTTAGTATGTTTATTTCTGCTTCAAATATTCTTTGGAACTAGGGAGGGTATAAATTGCAATCAAATGTTAGTTTAGACAGACAGATTTCAATTTCCACACCTCAAAATGTTAACAATTACGTACG
>NW_021698832.1:0-449 GCF_005190385.1 Monodon monoceros
ACATCACCAAGGGAATGGAAACCAGGCAGGAGTGTCCTCACACCAGTGGGGCCACATAACCGAAATGTGACGGACCCAGCACACGTGGCCTCAAACTACAGGACACACATCACCAAGGGGCTGGGAGTGAGGCAGGCAGGAGGAGCCTCAAAACGGAGGGCCCATAGCGTAAAAAAGGTGAGGAATCCCGCAGTTGGAACCTCCCAGCAGGTGGCCAGGAGCAGCGAGGCTATGGGATCCAGGCCTGACTGAGCTCAAAACAGAGGGCCCTCATCATGAAACTGTGAGCAACCCAGCCGTTGGGACCTTAGAGCAGAAGGCCCACATTACCATGTGGTTGGGAACCTGGCAGAAGTGTACTCGCACCACAGGGCGCACATCAGAGAATTTTGGGAGCCCAGAAGTTAGAGCCTGACGCCAGAGGGCCCTCATTACCAAGGGGAGGAGAC
>NW_021698832.1:549-1186 GCF_005190385.1 Monodon monoceros
GGGGGCCACATAACCGAAATGTGACGGACCCAGCACACGTGGCCTCAAACTACAGGACACACATCACCAAGGGGCTGGGAGTGAGGCAGGCAGGAGGAGCCTCAAAACGGAGGGCCCATAGCGTAAAAAAGGTGAGGAATCCCGCAGTTGGAACCTCCCAGTAGGTGGCCAGGAGCAGCGAGGCTATGGGATCCAGGCCTGACTGAGCTCAAAACAGAGGGCCCTCATCATGAAACTGTGAGCAACCCAGCCGTTGGGACCTTAGAGCAGAAGGCCCACATTACCATGTGGTTGGGAACCTGGCAGAAGTGTACTCGCACCACAGGGCGCACATCAGAGAATTTTGGGAGCCCAGAAGTTAGGGCCTGACGCCAGAGGGCCCTCATTACCAAGGGGAGGAGACCCTAAGCAGGAACCAACTCCCAAATGAGGGCCCATGTCGCCAAGGTGACGTGCAACAGCCAGGCAGGAGTGACCTCACAGCAGAGGGCCCACCTCACAGAAGGGTGAGGAACCCAGCCAGGATCAGACTCTCACTAGAGGGCCCACATCACCAAGGGGATAGGAACCAGGCAGGAGTGTCCTCACACCAGTGGGGCCACATCATCGAAAGGTGAGTGACCCAGCACACGTGGCC
>NW_021698833.1:0-1105 GCF_005190385.1 Monodon monoceros
TTTGGGAAATGTTGCAAAAAATTATCTGCTTTATATTAAAAGCCTTTCAAGCAAGGATTCAGGAGATTGTCTTTTCCTTGCAGGTAACTTAAATGAGTCAGAAGGAAATAACTGCCCTTTGAAACAGATTTTGAAAGGATTCTATTTATTCTTAATAGACGAATGGGAGTACAAGTAGTTCACATCCAATATGGACTCCCTGTCCAAACACTGTTTATCGTTTTAGCCACCACTATCGAATTATATTTCTTGAGAGTAAGGCAGCTCAATTCCTGCATATTACTTTCTTTTTCCTGCATATTACTTTTAAAAATTCATCTATCAAATCCATTAATACAGTATAAACAAGAGATGTTCATGTTTCAGTGCAGTTCAAATATCAGGTATAAAGAACCACCAGTAAGAAAAAGAATTCTATATCTCTTGCCAGAATGTGGTCAGCTCCGGGGTGCTTTGCTAGCTGAAACACGCTTTCATTGTTAAGAGGATAGAGGCTGTTTAAGAGGGATGAGAGCCAAAAAATGTTAACTACGTATATGTGTTAAGAACAGTGCTAGGTTATCTCATATTCTATATCAGCCAAGGCTCACCATTTTACATATGTGAAAAGCGAAGTTAAGTGTTTTAGTAGGGCTTCCCTGGTGCGCAGTGGTTAAGAATCTGCCTGCCAGTGCAGGGGACGTGGGTTTGAGCCCTGGTCTGGGAAGCTCCCACATGCCACGGAGCAACTAAGAGCATGCGCCACAACTACTGAGCCTGCACTCTAGAGCCCGTGAACCACAACTACTGAAGCCCTCACACCTAGACCCCGCGCTCAGCAACAAAGAGAAGCCACCACAATGAGAAGCCCGCACACCGTAACAAAGAGTAGCCCCCACTCACCGCAACTAGAGAAAGCCCGCGCATAGCAAGGAAGAGCCAACGCAGCCAAAAATAAATAAATCAATCTATTTTTTTTTTAAAAAAAGTGTTTTAGTAACTTACTAAAAGGCACGCAATCAGTAAATCTGAGCAAGAATTCAATCCCAAATCTGTCACACTGAAGTTTAAGCTAATATATGAGATTAATAAAAACAGCACTAAATTAAAAGTTCAGAGATATTTT
>NW_021698834.1:0-1505 GCF_005190385.1 Monodon monoceros
ACTGAGGCTCGGAGAGGTGAAGTAACGGTCCAGAGTCACACAGCAGGGACTGGCTGGACCAGTATTCAAACCCAGGCCGTCAGCTTCCTGAGCCTGAGCGCGTACCCTTTGCTGCACCTCCTCACAAAATTAGTCTTGAGAAAGTTACTGCACCATTTTTTGTTTTTATTTTTATAAATTTATTTATTTATTTTTGGCTGCATTGGGTCTTTGTTGCTGTGCGCGGGCTTTCTCTAGTTGGCGGCGAGCAGGGGCCATTCTTCGTTGCGGCGCATGGGCCTCTCACTGCAGTGGCTTCTCTTGTTGCAGAGCACAGGCTCTAGGGTGCACAGGCTTCAGTAGTTGTGGCGCACGGGCTCAGTAGTTGTGGCTCGCGTCCTCTAGAGCACAGGCTCAGTAGTTGTGGCGCACGGGCTTAGCTGCTCTGCGGCATGTGGGATCTTCCCAGGCCAGGGCTCGAACCTGTGTCCCCTGCATTGGCAGGCGGATTCTTAACCACTGCACCACTAGGGAAGTCCCATGCACCATTTTAAAGTGGGGAACCGGAGTCAGAAAGGGCCAACAGCAACTCTCACAGGCATCCAGGTGGCAGGAAGTCAGCAGCATTCAGCAGACACATTTGGGGCTGTCCTGAGCCAGGGGCCCCTAACTTTTTGTGTCCAAGACTTCAGTGAGGGCTCTGGCACACTCTCCACAAACATGCACAAGATGCACACACACAAAACTTCACATAGTCCGTGGGATCATCTAAAGTGCATGGGATTCCAGTTAGGAATACGCCTTGCTCCCCTCCCCAATCCTAAAGGAATTTCTGTTTATCTGAAGTTTTAGAATTTTTGATTTACTAATTCCAATAACTGAAATGTCGGGAAAAATAAATCACTTTTTTTCTTCAAGACCAAATGTCGGGACTTGCCTGCCGACACAGACTTCCCTGGTGACACAGCTAAGCCCCTGCGGTGCCACAACTGCTGAGCCTGCGCTCTAGAGCCCTCGAGCCACAACTACTGAAGCCCACGTGCCTAGAGCCTGTGTTCCGCAACGAAGAGAAGCCACCGCAATGAGAAGCCCGCGCACCGCAACGAAGAGTAGCCCCTGCTCGCCGCAACTAGAGAAAGCCCGCGTGCAGCAGCGAAAACCCAACGCAGCCAAAAATAAATAAATAAATTTGTTTTTAAAAAAAGACCAAATGTCCCACACATCCTTGCCTCCTTCTATTTCCCCCCTCTATCTCCCCTGCCAATAAATCTGTCTAAAGCCCACCGGTTAGTTGTGGCATGCATATGGGATCTAGTTCCCTGACCTGGGATCGAACCCAGGTCCCCTGCATTGGGAGCACTGAGTCTTATCCGATGTGGCACAAAGGGAGTCCCCACTTGCAACTTTAGAATCCATTGTAAGGATGCTGGCTTTAACGGAGGGAAAGGAGGAGCCATTGCAAGGTTTGGACAGGGCATCACTGAGGCTCGGAGAGGTGAAGTAACGGTCCAGAGTCACACAGCAGG
>NW_021698835.1:0-1385 GCF_005190385.1 Monodon monoceros
TACGGGTTAGGATTAGGGGACAGGTTAGGGTAAGGCTTCGGGTAAGGATTAGGGTTAGGGTTAGGGGACGGGGATGGTTTAGGGTACAGGTTAGGGTATGACAACGGTTTAGGGTGTGTGTACGTGTTAGGGTATGGGTTAGTGTTAGCGTATGGGTTAGGATTTTGTGATGGGTTAGGGTAAGGCTTCGGGTAAGGGTTAGGGTTAGGGGATGGGGACGTTTTAGGGTACAGGTTAGGGTACAACTACGGTTTAGGGTGAGCTTACGTGTTAGGGTACAGGTTAGTGTTAGCGTACGGGTTAGGATTAGGGGACGGATTATGGCAAGGCTTCAGGTAACGGTTACAGTTAGGGTTAGGGGACGGCGACGGGGATGATTTAGTGTACAAGTTAGTAAATGGCAACGGTTTAAGGTGAGCGTACGTGTTAGCGTACGTGTTAGTGTTAGCGTACGGGTTAGGATTGGGGACGGGTTAGGGTAAGGCTTCGGGTAAGGGTTAGGGTTATGATTATGGTTCCGCTTAGAGGACGAGGACGGTTTAGGGTACAGGATAGGGTACGACAACGGTTTAGGGGGAGCATACGTGTTATTGTATGGGTTAGTGTTAGCGTACGGGTTAGGATTAGGGGACGGGTTATGGTAAGGCTTCGGGTTAGGGTTAGGGATAGGGGACAGGAATAGGGATGGTTTAGGGTACAGGTTAGGGTATGACAATGCTTTAGGGTTAGTGTAAGTTTTAGGGTACGGTTTAGTGTTAGTGTATGTAGTATGATTACGGGACGGGTTAGTGTAAGGCTTCGGGTTAGGGTTAGGGTTAGGGTTAGGGAACGGGGACCGTTTAGGGTACAGGATAGGGTACAACGGTTTAGGCTTAGCCTATGTGTTAGGATACGGTTTAGTGTTAGCGTACAGGTTAGATTTATGGGATGGGTTAGGGTAAGCCTACCTTTAAGTTTTAGTGTTAGGTTTAGGGTTAGGGTTAGGGAATGGGGACGGTTTAGCGTACAGGTTAGGGTACGATAAAGGTTTATTGTTAGCCCACATGTTAGAGTACGGGTTAGTGTACGGGTTAGGATTAGGGGACAGGTTAGGGTAAGGCTTCGGATAAGTGTTAAGTTTAGGGTTAGGGTTAGGGAACGCGGATGGTTTAGGGTACAGGTTAGGTTACGGCAATGGTTTAGGGTTAGTGTACGTGTTAGGGTATGGGTTAGTGTTAGTGTACGGGTTAGGATTAGGGGACATGTTAGGGCAAGGCTTCGGGTAAGGTTTAGTGTTAGAGTTATGGTTACGGTTAGGGAACAGGGACGGTGTAGAGTACAGGTTAGGGTAGGACAACAGTTTAGAGTAAACGTATGTTTTAGAGTATGGTGTAGTGTTAGTGTAC
>NW_021698836.1:0-1319 GCF_005190385.1 Monodon monoceros
GACTTGAAAGCGGGGCAGAATTTCAGGAAAAGGATTTCAGGGGGTAGACTGGAATTACATTTAAAGCATAGGAAAAGAGGCAGAATGTCGACAATGATGCACTTGGCCAAAAAGGGCGTATACGTTTTTTCCTGAATATATTCAGGAAAAAACGCATACGCACTTTTTGACCAACCAAGCAAGCGTGTAAAGGAAATCTGCACTACAATGAAGTCTCACTGCCCCACGGTCAAAAGGGCCATCTGAAAAAAGTGTAAAATCCAGAAAAGCAGGACAGGTCATGGAGAACAGGGAGCTTTGTTATGCTGATGGGCGGGATGTAAATTGCCAACAGCCACTCTGGAGAAGTGTATGGTGTTTCCTGAAACACGTAGGAAACAAAGGAACACAGCCTATGGCACTACCACTTATGGTCCTATAGCTTAGGGAAATTAAATTCAAAAACACACAGCCACCCCAAAGTTTGGGACGGCTCTGTTTACAACAACCTCGTCTACGGTACAAGTTAAATATCCGAGAAAGCAAAAAATGGATAAAGAAGTTGTGGTACGCACGTACAATGGAATATCACTCAGCAATGAAATCTACGTCATCAGGGCCGTAGCGGCATAATGAGTGGATTCAGGTACGATGATTCTACGAGAAATACCTCACACAGAAAAAGAAACGTCATAAGATATCACTAATACATGGAATGTAAACTTGGCTACACATGAACTGAATTACAAAACAGAACAGGGTCCCAAATTTAGAAAAGCAACTTATGCTTGCTTAAGGGGAAAGGTGAGTTGGGGTGCTGCATAAAACCAGAGATTGAAATTAGCAGAGATACCGTTCCATAAGCCAAATATATAATAGACAAGACCTACTCCTTGCTCAACGAAGTGGACTCAACACCCCATATTCAACGCCTGGGAAGATACCTGACAAGTAAGAATCTTAAAACCCATTGATTTATATGTCTCCCTAAGGAAATCAAGCATGTGTACAGCGGCCTAAACGCAGCAGTGAAAATACGATAAATCCCATTATCAAAATAAATTTCAAAAACAAAACACAATGACAGTGAAATAGAGAGCAATTCTTAAATAATTCATTCAGGGCTTGTGATGCAACCTGGATTGACCACATCTACACCCAGAGCTGGATGAGACATAACGCTGGACACTTCGGGCTGATAGCATTGGTGAGGTTCGGTGAGCAAACCCAGACCCTTTGAAGTCATACTGCATGGTACCCGTTCCATGGCTCCCAACTCTCCAGGTTTAAGGAATTCTTCCTTCAGCTAAAACATTCATGGGAAACCCAGAGTATGGTCC
>NW_021698837.1:0-8072 GCF_005190385.1 Monodon monoceros
GGCGACCTCCTGGAGCCGTTTCTCAGGCTTTCGCATCTGCACACACGTGGGGCTTTGTCCCCCGCGAGGGCCAACAATTTGAGGTGAAACTTTGCCAGTGGTTTTGGGACGGCAGCAGTGAGTGATACCTTTAGTGCTGACGCGGCTGCTAACATGACACTCAGGCCAGATTTGCATCCGTGGAAAGGAGGATCCTTCCCACCTCCGTGGAGGTTCTAGCTGAGGTCCGGGACGCGTGCTGGCTCACGGGCTGAGTCACAGACAGCCCAGCCAGGGCCCGACTGACCGCCCGGCACTGCTGGTCCTTCCAGGGGTGTGGTCAGGGGTTCACGCTCAGCTGGCATTCTTGTCTCCTTGGGACATTGAAGGGTCACTTGAAGGTGGTAGCTGGTGTCTGGGCTGCTCCCAGACCTGGGCCGGGTCTCAGTGTCCCCCCCACCCCAAATGGTCTTTCCAGTTGGGAGCTGGACCTCTCACTCGGAGGCTCAGGCCTCCCACTGTCCCTTTTTATTTTATTTATTTAAGATTTATTTTTCTTGAGGTAATGTTAGTTTATAATATTATATGTTTCATATGTACAACATATTTCTACTTCTGTACACCCTGCAGCGTGCTCACCACCAAAAATTTAGTTTCCACCCATCACCATACAGTTAGCGCCCTTTACCCATTTTGCCCTCCCCGCCCCTCCCGCTCTGGTAACCACTGCTCTGCTCACTGACCCAATGGGTGCTCATAGCATGCTCTTCAGTCTCCACGTATTTGTGAGTTTTCCAGCTTTCTTCTTGTATTTCTTTTCTGTTTTTTAGAAAAATTATTTATTTATTTTTGGCTGTGTTGGGTCTTTGTTGCTGCACGTGGCCTTTCTCTAGTTGCAGTGAGCAGGGGCTACTCTTTGTTGTGATGCGTGGGCTTCTCATTGCGGTGGCTTCTCTTGTTGCAGAGCACGGGCTCTAAGTGCGTGGGCTCAGTAGCTGTGGCGCGTGGGCTCTAGAGCGCAGGCTCAGTAGTTGTGACGCGCCGGCTTAGCTGCTCCGTGGCGTGTGGGATCTTCCCGGACCGGGGCACGAACCTGCGTCCCCTGCATCGGCAGGCGGACTCCCAACCACTGCGCCACCAGGGAAGCCCGTGGCAGGCGGATTCTTAACCACCGCGTCACTAGGGAAGTCCTGTAGCCTATTTCTAATTTCATACTAGTGTGATTGGAAAAGATGCTTGATAGGGTTTCAGTCTTGTTAAATTTATTGAGACTTGTTTTGTGTCCTAACACATGATCTATCCTTGAGAATATACCATGTGTGCTTGAGAAGAATGTGTGTTCTGCTGCATTTGGATGGAATGTTCTGTCCAAATCTATCAAATCCATCTGGTCTAATGTTTCATTAAAGCCACAGTCTCCTTGTTGACTTTCTGTCTGGAAGATCTGTCCACGGATGTAAGTGGGGTGTGAAAGTCCCCTACTATTATTGTGTTGCTGTCAATTCCTCCCTTTAGGTCTGTTAATAATTGCTTATGTATATTGATGCTTCTATGTTAGGGGCATATATATTATTAACTTTATGTCTTCTTGATCAACTCTCCCCTTTATCATTAGAGTCCATCGTTGTCCCTTGTTACCTTTTGGCTTGAGGTCTCTTTTGTCTGATATGAGTGTAGCTCCACCCACTTTCCTCTGGCTGCCATTTTCTTGGGGTTTCATCTTCCGTCCCTTCTCTTTGAGCCTCTGTGTGTCTGTGGAGCTGAGCGGGGTGTCCTGGAGGCAGCATGGAACTGGCTCTTGGTTTCTAACCCATCCAGATTCTCTGTCTTTTGATTGGTGATGTCAGTCCATTTATATTTAGGGTGATTATTGATAAGTGAGAACACAGGGCTGCCATTTCATCTTTTGTTTTCTAGTTGCTCAATACCTCCATTCCTTTCTTCCCTTGTGTTTCTCTCTGCCATTTTTGTTTGGGTTTTTCTAGGATACTTTTCTCATTTTCTTCTTTTTTGTGTTTCTTGCCTCTGCTCTAGATGTATGTTTTGTGGCCACCATAAATTTGTATAAAGTGTCTCATAGATAAAATAGTCCTCTTTCTGCTGACAACGTCTATCTTCATTTGCCTAGACAGGTTCTATCCTCTTCACCATGTATTTTTGTTGCCTCAAATTACCCCTTTTAAATATTATGAGTTTGTTATGAAGTTGAAGTGGCTATAGTTATTTTTTTGCTTCCCCCCTTTAAACTTTATGCTATAATAAAATGTTTACTTAATTGTTTTTAACATCTTTATTGGGATATATGTATACGTATAGCTGATTCACTCTGTTATAATAAAATGTTTAAAAGCCTATTCTGGGACTTCCCTGCTGGTACAGTGGTTAAGAATCCACCTGCCAGTGCAGGGGACACGGATTCAAGCCCTGGCCTGGGAAGATCCCACATGCTGCGGAGCAACTAAGCCCGTGCGCCACAACTACTGAGCCTGAGCTCTAGAGCCCACGAGCCACGACTACTGAGCCCACGTGCCACAACTGAAGCCTGCGTGCCTAGAGCCTGTGCTTGGCAACAAGAGAAGTCCCCGCTCGCCACAACTACAGAAAGCCCGTGCGCAGCAACGAAGATCCAATGCAGCCAAAAATTAAATAAATGAATAAATGAATAAATAAAGCAAGCTTATTCTGCTAAAGAGTTGCATTTCCAATTCTGTCTATTCTTCCCTTTATTCAGTTTCGTGTGCTTTTGCCTTTTTGTTTCTGGTAGAAGAGCTCCTTCCAACACCTCTTGTAAGGCAGGTCTAGCGGTGAAGGACTCTCTCAGGTCTGTTTGTCTGGGAAAGCCTTTATTTCTCCTTCATATCTGAATGGTAACTTTGCTGGGTAGAGGAGAGTTGGGTGACAGTTTTTATCTTTCAGTCTTTTGAGAATGTCATTGCACTCTCTCCTGGCTGGTAGGGTTTCTGCTGAGAAATCTGCTGGTAGCCTAAGGGGGGTTCCTTGGTAGGTGGCCATCTATTTTTCCTGGCTGCCTTTCAAATTCTTGGTCATTGGCTTTTGACAATTTTAATATAAGGTGTCTTGGAGAAGGTCTTTTCGCATTGAGGTGATTCAGTGTTCTCTTAGCTTCATGGACTTGCATATCCAGTTCCTCCCCAGGTTTGGGCAGTTCTCAGCTATCATTTCTTTCTTTCTTTTTCTATTTCTTTTCTTTTTTTTTCTTTTGGCCATGTGGCGTGGCTTGCGGGATCTTAGTTCCCTGACCAGGGATTGAACACAGGCCCATGGCACTGAAAGCACTGAGTCTTAACCACTGGACCAGCAGGGAATTCCCAGCTATTATTTCTTTAAATAAACTATCTCTTGTCCCTCTGGGACACCCATCACCCTAACATTGCCCTTCCTATCTGAGTCAGATAGAGCTCATGGAATTTCTTCATTTTTAATATTTTAATTCTCTTTCCTTTTCTACTTGTGTCATTTCTAGATTTCTACCTTTCAGTTCACTAATTCTCTCTTCCACATGGTCTGCTCTACTTCCAATGCTTTCTAATGCGTTTTTCATCTCATTGATTGAATTCTTAAGCTGCAGAATTTCTGTTTGTTTCTTTTTTAGAATTTCAATCTCTTTGGTAAAGTATTTCTTCTGTTCATTAAATTCACTTCAGAGCTGACTGAAGTGCCCTTCTGATTTTCCTACAGCTTGTTGAGTGCGTGACAGCTATGTGCATTGGCTGTCATTTAGCCCGCAATACTGCGTGACTTTAAGTTTGGTTTCTGGAGAACTGCCACTTCTCTTTGTGGTACAGGGTCCTGGCTTCTCCCCGGCGCTGAGTGGGGGATTCCTCCCCCGGCACCTTGGAAGTGGTGACAGGTTCGAAATTAGAGGCCTTTCCTTTGTCTTCCAGCAGGTGGCGCCATCACACAGGTTTTCGGCTTCTCCACCTGCGCTCCTCCGGCTATACTTGGGAATCTTCACCTTCCGCCCTCCGCCGCCTCTGTCGGGGGGTGTCGCCCGAGCCCCCGTCATTGCTTCTTGTGGCTCCGGAGTCGCTGGTGCCCTGATGCTACCAGTGTCGCTGGCGTCACCACCTGGTTCCCCGGGGAAGATGAGCTTTGCCTTCGTGTCCGGGGTCCGCTGAGTCCCAGGCCCCCAGCCGCGGGGGAGGGAGATGGTGGCGGTCCGGTTAGAGCTGGCACCTCTTCCGCGTCTGGTGTTGTGAGGTTCACAGGCTCTGCTGCTGCGGTGAGGCGGGGGCTGCAGGGACGGGGTCGCAGGCCCCATTGCTGTTGCTGCCCGGTCACCTGTGGCCGCAGGTGCCGCTGCAGCCGGGATGCAGAGACTTGTGCTCCGCCTCCCCTGCGGCCCCGGTTCCCTGGGCCGAGGCCGCGATTCAGGCACCGCCTCCCCTGTTGCCCCGGGTCGGCCTCCCCTCTGTGTTCCCGCCCACCCTCCTAGACGTGCAGGGGTGTGGCATTCTGTCGTGCCCCCGTGTGTCGGGCAGAGGCACGTCTGTTAGTTGTGGATGTTTCACTGGTTACGGAACGAAGGGCAGGGACCCAGGCCACTTTCCCTGTCCCTCGTTGCTGACCTCTCCCACTGTCCCTGGACGGCCAGGCCGGCGCAGCGTCCTCTGGCTGTTCTCCGCTGTGGACGGCAGTCACAGCCAGCCTGGTCCCTGCAAGGGGCACGATGACCCCCACATCCCCTCCCCCCCATCTGGCCGCCTTGAACCCTCCGCAAAGGGTTCCGTCCAAGTCTCGATGCTTTTGTCGAAAATCCCAGCTGCAAGGACGGACCCGAGGAAGACAGGGCACGTTTGTCCACACTGAGATCACTTCAGTCCTACAGAAACTCTGCAGGAGCATCACCTCGCTCCTACTCTCCTTCTTTAGTTTCCACACGCGGAGCCATTTGACCGCACATGGGGACCCTCCCTCCCCCCCATATGTCCTTATCATTGTTCCTAGGGCCTCTCGGTGGGTGGAGCTAGGACATGTATGTGTGTGAGCACACGCACACTTACACACACACACTCCACACACGTGTTCACGTCCAAGCCTGTGCCTCTTGGTCTGCCCAAGACGCCCCCCTGCCTTGGCGGGACCAAGTCTCTGGAGCCAGGGTCCGGCGGGGCGTGCAATGACTCAGCACGGCCACAAGGGGCTGTGTTCTAGGGAAATCATATGATGGGCGTAACACGCAAAGGTGTATGGGATGTTATGCACACACACGATTCAGGGCGTGGTAGTGAAGAGGACACACAGGTACCTACAGGGCAGCCTGAGAAATAGAACACGAGGGGCTCCAGTCCTGCCAAGAAGCAGAGGCCAGTGAGTGGCAGCTCCCTGCCCCCAAATCAGCTCTGCAGGATCTATAAAGACAGTTGGTTCTAGCAGGAACCAACCTGGAGAGGCCACGAACCCCACACTCCAGGGGGCGGTACCCTCCGCCCGCGTGAGGGGGGATCATCTCCGTAAATTGTTGGGGTTCTTCTTCAGGGAGAGCTGTCTCTTCTCCCCCATTTTTATTTTTCATCAATTTTTCACTTCTATCAGTGAATCCATTATGTACTTATATCAGTGTGGACTCACGGGTATTTATTTTACACTTTGGGGTCTAATGCAATACCCAGACGGTGGGCGGGTTGCCAGGAGGCGCTGCCCTGTGACCTCTCTCCCGGGTCCGGGAAACCGCCTGGTCTGGGGCGTGTGCGATGGCGCAGGACGGCCACCAGGGGGCACCCGAGCCTCGCCGTGTGGTCGCTGCGGGGACTGGATGGTGTGTAGGGGCCGCGGCCGCTCAGGCGGATCTGCCAGTGTGATCCGAACTACTGAGTCCTGACCAGCAGCCACGGCTGAGCCTGCCCTGCCCGGTGTGCTTGGCTGCCTCCTTCTAAAATCGTCTCTTTTCCACTGAGGGTTCACCTCAGTGTGTCAGGAACTGCATTTTGCTTTTATGTAACGTTATGCACTGAACTGTGTCCCCCCACCCAGTTCAAATGTTGAAGCCCTCACCTCCAGGACCTCAGAATGTGACTGCACTCGGAGACGGGGCCTTTAGAGGGGTGATCAGGGAGAAGTGGGGTTACTAGGGTGGGCCCTGATCCAGTCTGGCTGGTGGCCTCATAAGAAGACGACATTAGGACACAGACACGCACAGAGGGTGCCCACGTGAGGACACGGGAGAAGACGGCGTCTACACGCTATGGAGGGAGGCCTCAGGAGACGCCAAGTGCTGACACCTTGATCTTGGACCTCTGGCCTCCAGGACAGGGAGAGAGAATCTGTGGTTTCTGTGCTCAGTGTGCGGTGCTAATGACAGCAGCCCGAGCGGACTAGAACATGTCCCTGTGTGGGGTCTGCTGGGGTTCTCCAGCGTGCTGGGCCCGGTCTCTCAGCTCTTTTGGACAATTCTGGGCCCTTGCCTCTCCGTGCGCCCACTTCTTCTTTGGAAGATGAGTCCGTGGTGTGTCCAGGGCACTTGGCGTTGCTGTCCGTGTCCTCTCTCTCAGCCTCTCTGTGCTGCCTTACGTTGTGTCTAACTTTTCCTCCATCACAAATTCTCGCTCCAGCTGTTTTGATTCCACTGTCAAACACCACCTTTTTCAGTTCTAGGACCTCTTTTCAAATCTATTGGTTTCTTGAACACTTTTATCTTATTTTGTCAGACTTGAATACATTCTTCAATTAAAAAAAGCCCCTAAAAAAAAAGAAAAAAAAAGCCCCTTCAACCCACACCCTGCGTGTTCTGAGTCTGATGGTTCTGATAACCGGCACTTCCTGGGGTCTTACTCTGTGGTTCCTTGTTTCACCGATTCTCGTTTGAGGTGGCTTCTTGTTTTTGCTTCATTATGATTTGCTCTGTTAGTGGGCTTCCGTTCCCAGATCTCTATCTTGAGCCTTCTCTGAGGCTGAAGTCTCAGTGCCCCAAGTAGGCAGTCCCCTGGCGGATCCCCCAGCAGGACCAGCCATGTCGATGGCTGTCAGGACGTTTAGGGTCCCTGGAGCTTGAGTCCCGGCTCCTACCAGCCTGGGGCTGTGGGGAGTTGGGAGGGGCCTTTCCCTCACAAGAGCCCTGGCAGAGCTGGACCGACTGTTATCCTTGTTGCCTCCCTCTGGGTGTGGGTTTCCCAGTTCACCCCCGGGGGCCTGGCTTGCAGGGGTGTCTGTCTGCCTTGACTCCCCAGACTGATGGGCCCTGGCCTGGCTCCTCTCCCTGATCCATGCAGACCCCCTACACTAACCCTGGCCACAGGGCAGTGCCCTCCTCAGCCCCCAACCCCCTTACTCTCTGGCCATCTCAGCCATCCATTCAGAAATCCCCCCGACCCTGATACAGACTGTGACCCACGCAGGTCCCAGACCCATGCCCAGGCTTGGTCCTGCCCTGTCGCAGATGGGCACTGGGCCTGGGTCTGGGTAACAACCCCCGGAGTAGTGCTGGGGCAATGCCTTGGGGTGGGGGTGGGAGCTTCCCGCCACCCAGGCAGAAGAACTGGTGAGTCTCTGAGCAGCTTGAGGAACCTGCTCACTTGGCCCAGAACTGAGTCCTGGCCCGGCCCCAAGTGCAACCCTGAACCCCAGCCCTGGTGAAGCTCCAGGGGGACCCCTGACCCTGTCCCAGGCTGCCCACGTGTTGCCCACAGAGCCACCGCTCAGAGCCCCGAGGTTGTGGGGAGGGGTCTGGTGACCCAGCAGCGGCAGAACTGCAAAGGTGCAGGCTGCACCAGGGGGTGCCCAGCCTCGCTCTGTGGTCCCTGTGGGGACAACCCTGGTCTGGGAGGAGACAGGGCCTCACAGCCGGTATGTCCAGATGTCCTCCTAGGGGACACCCGGGAGTGAACGCCTGCCTGGGACCTGCTGCACGTGACCTTGGGACAGGCTGCAGAATGGGGCCTGGGAGGTCACCCGTGGGGCATGTGGGAAGTGTCCTCACAACCTGCAGTGATAATACAGCAGCCCCAGCCGAGCAGGGAGTAGCGTGTGATCCTCAGGCCTTGCCCTCGCCCCTGGGCTGGGCCTGCAGCCCTCAGGACAGCTGACACGCCTGCCGCGTCCACACCTGCCAACACAGGTGCCCAGGCACAGGGCCC
>NW_021698838.1:0-2001 GCF_005190385.1 Monodon monoceros
ATGATTCCTAACAAATTCTCTGATGCTTGTCCTAACTAACGCCCTTACACTGTCCCTAACGAAGGCCCTGACACTACTGCTAACTCAGGCCGTGATACTGTCCCTAACTAATGCCCTGACACTACACCTAACTCAGGCCGTGACACTGCCTCTAACTAAATCCCTGACACTGTTCCTAACTCAGGCCCTGATATTGTCCCTAGCTGATGCTCTGACACTGCACCTATGTCAAGCCCTGACACTATTCCTAACTCAGGCCCTGACATGATGCGTAAACAAGACGCTTATGCTAGTCCTAACAAAGCCCCGATAGAGTCCCTAACTAATGCCCTGACACTACTCCTAAGTGAGGCCCTCACACGATTCCTAAGAAAGTCTCTGATGCTAGTTCTAACTAAGGCCCTGACTCTGTTCCTAACTAAGGCCTTGACACTGTCACTAACGAAGACCGTGACACGACCCCTAACACAGGCCCTGACACGTTACCTAACAAGGGCTCTGCTGCTAGCCCTAACTAAGGCCCTGACACTGGCACTAACAAAGGTCTTGACACTACTCCTAACTCAGGCCCTGACACGGTCCCGAACTAACGCTCTGAGACTACTGCTAACTCAGGCCCTGATACTGTCCCTAAATAATGCCCTGACACTACAGCTACATCAGGACCTGACACTGCCCCTAACTAAAGCGCTGACGCTACTCCTAATTCAGACCCCGCTACTGTTCATAACTCAGGCTCTGACACCGTACCGATTTCAGGCCCTGACACTACACCTAAGTCAGGCCCTGACACGATACCAAATGAAGGGCCTTATGCTAGTCCTAAGTAAACCCCTCACATTGGCCTTAACTAAGGCCTTGACACTATCTTAACTCAGTCTCAACAATGTCCCTAACTAAGGCCCTGCTGCCATCAATATGTAAAGTACTGACACTATCCTGAGCTTATATGGTGACCCGTCTCTTACTGAGGTCCTGAAACTGTCCCTAAGTGACACTTGACACTGTCCCTCTGAGGCCCAGAGGCTGCACCTAACAGAAGCCCTGATAATATCTTTAACAAAGACCCTGATGCTGCTCCTACATCATACCCTCACACTGTCCAGGGCTAAGGCCATGACGTTAGGCATCACTCAGGCCCTGTTGCTCTCCCTAATTCAGGCTCTGACGCTGTCCCTACACGAAGCCCTGATGCTCATCCTAAATAAGGTCCTGATCCTGTCAGTAAAAGCGTCGTGACGCTATCCCTAGGTCATGGCCTGACATCATCCCTAGATCTTAACCTAACCCGGTCCATAACTAATGTCGTGCCTCTTACGTTAACTAAAGCCCTCATGCTGGACTTAAGTAAAGCCTTGAAATTAGTCCCGAGGCTTGGAAACTGTCCCTATCTAAGGGCTGGATGCTCATCTTAAGTCAGTTCATGATACTCTCCATAATAAGGCCCTGAAACTACACCTAACTCAGGCCCTGAAACTGTCCCTAAATAATGCCCTGACTCTACTGCCAACACAGGCCCTCAAACGATTCCTAACAAAGGCTGTGATGCTAGCTCTAACTAAGGCCCTGACACCGTCCTTTACTATGGCCTTGGCACTAATACTAACTCAGGCCCTGACACGATTCCTAACAAAGGCTGTGATGCTTATCCTAAGTTGCTGACACTGTAACTAACTCAGGCCCTGACACTTTCCCTAACTATGACCTTGGCACAATTCGTAACTCAGGACCTGTCATGATACTTAACAAAGGCTCTAATGGTAGTCCTAACTAAAGCCCTGATTCTGTCCCTAACTAAGGCCCTGATATTGTCCCTAACTAAGGCCCTGACAATACTGTAAACTCAAGCCCTGATACCGTCCCTAACTAATCTCCTGACCCTACACCTAACTCAGGCCCTGATACTGCCCCTAACTAAAGTGCTGACACTACTCCTGACTCAGGCCCTGATACCGTCCATAACTCAGGCCCTGACACTGCACCTATTTAAGGCCTGACACT
>NW_021698839.1:0-15677 GCF_005190385.1 Monodon monoceros
AATACAAACATGGCTATACGTGTTTGGGATCTGCTGGATCACTTGGATTGGGATGGATGGGAAGAAGTATGATTGGGCCAAAGGACAGTGAATTCTTTAAATGGTGATCAGAGAGTTTTCAGTTCTCTTGGTCTCTCTCCTTAAAAAAGGAAAATAAGCAAAGAACAACAACAACAAAAGTGGTTTGTGTTGGTATCCGTTGCAATATGAAATTGGCTCTGGACTAAACTGTTATAGTAATCATGATTTGAAAATGTCACTGTTTTTTATTTTGGAAAAAAGTTAAAATACATGAAAGTACAAAAAGGGCAAGAGAGCAAACATCCATGGATGTGCTCTCCCTCAAAGGATCAAATGTTAATTTTTTTCAAATTTGCTTCTGAACTTCTATTTCTTTCTTTTTTTCCCCTCTCTCCCTCTCTAGTGAAGGGAGGCCCTATGAACAAAGTATTTGCTCTCTACTTCTGTCCCCTTTGCCTCCCTCCCTAAAGGAAACCACTAGACCAGACAACCAACATCCCAGTCCCACCCCTGAGTTTATGAAGGTGTCTCCTTTGGTCCTAGAAAGGTGACAGCTAAGGGCCTTCTTGAGAGCAAAGGAGAGTGTTAGATTGGGGTGACCCCTCTAGCACAGCTGAGACCCCACGGCCTAGAATGGGCGGTTTAAGGCTCTGTCCATCCAGGAGGAAGATGTGCCCCTGGGGTTTCCTTTAGTTGGTTTTTTCTCACACTCTGGTCCACACAGTCTTTCCAGATTGTTCCATCCAAATGTAGTTAATAGTTTTTACCATCCATTTCCCTTAGGGCCCATTCCCTGCCTCTTCCAGAATAATAATCTCTGCTGTGTCACCCCAGGCATGCCATTTAACCATGATTTATTCCATCTATTTGTATCACATGTAATCACAGAATAGGCTTTGTCTTGCTTTGCCGCTCTTTGCATGTAGAGAACCCTGGTTTCCCTGCATGCCTATAAGAACCCTGATGGTGAATTTTTTCAGGTTCCTTTCTCCCTTTCCTTTCCTCCCAGCTCCTGTGTTAGTCTATCCCTCAGTGGGACTGCAGAACAACAACCCCAAACGCTGTTGAACTGAATTCCTTCGATGTAAGAAGTGGGCATCTCTTTATTAACTCCCCCACTTATAAGCCTAGAGACCTCTCATCCCACGATGAATGGGTGGCTCTGGGGGATCATAGCAGAGAGGACAGGCCTGGATTAGTTCACCACACAAAGCCAGGAAGATCAGAAAGGCCATCACTGTTTGGTTTTTGCAAAAACCTGCCTATTTATATTACTATTACCTTGTATTTCAAAGCACTTTCACGCACACATCTAATGTGATCCTCACAGGACCCCGTGGGGCAGGGCCAATGTCATCATTTTAGCTGAGAAAAGCTGGGCTCAAAGTATGAAGTGCCTTCCCTGGGGCCCTGGTCCAGCTGTGCCCTTTTCCCTCAACACTTACTGAGAATTGGTTCTGAATCTACTCAACTGAAGGCCTCTGAGCATGATTTCTTTCCTTTATCCACACTTTCTAGCCACAGCCAGTGGAGAGAAGGGGGGCAGCTGTAACCAGTCAGTGGGGGAATTTGCAGAAGTTCGGCAAGTCTGATCCTTGTCCTACGTCAGGGCAGGAGGGCAAAGCACGTCTACCGAAAATGACTGTCGCACAGAGAAATCTCAGTCACGAAAAGAATGCAGGAACCAGGGGTCACTTGAAAGAGATGGCGGGTGTAAGGTTCAAGTTTTGTTTTTTCTTTGAAAGACTATGCATCGTAATGAGAAGCAGAGAAAGACAAAATAGTCTTTTATGAAAACTACGATTTAAAATTTCCTCGCTACATTCAATCAGAAACCCAGACATCTAGAAAAGAGCACACCTCCTCCGTCCCACTGACCCCCACATGGTACCATTTTTATTTTGGGAAAAAGGAGGTGGTATAAAAGGCACAGGAGTGAAGGGAATGAACAGTTTCTCTCGTGTTCAGTGGTAGCCGAGTAAAACAAAGGCCGTCTCCTCTGGGGACGTGTCTGACTTTTTGCTGAGTCAAAACCCTTATTTTATATCCATAGGCCTAGCTCCCTGTCTCTGCCATCACGATCTGTGTGGTTGAATCTGTTTGTCAGTCACAAGACTTTCAGGATCAAGGGACTCCTGGCCATGAAACAAAAGCAGAATCATCCCCTTCCCCAGTGGATTTGGATAAAAACTGGGAATAAAATCTGGTCCGGCTCCAATCGGAGACACTGGATGAGACTGAGCTGGGTCTATAAGGAACCGCATGGGAGATGACGCACATATTTGTACTGTATCAAAGTCACCAGCATCTTACCATGTCAAGCTGAAAACATCCCGACTATCTAGACAGTTGGATGTGTTTTATTGGGAAAATGATTTTTTTCTTTGTTTCTACATTTCTGCATGAGTAGCTTGGTTCAGGAATAAATATGTGTGACCCTTTGTTTGAAAAAAATGTCCTTACGCATAACCAACATACGCTTTTAATATTCAAGAAGGGTTAGGCCTCTAGAGCTGACAAGCCAGAAGCACTGGTTGCTTTGACTGCTTCCGGTTCTTACGGACTGTGCCGGTTCCACCATCAGCATTTATATCTTCAACCTGGACACTACCCATCAATACAGAGGAGTCCGTCTGGCTGTCCCACCAGTGGTGAAGCTTCTGCAGTGGACAGGCTGGTGGGACACGTCCCAGGCCCTGCCGCCTACACCTAATTCACCTGGTCTGCTTCCTTTCCTAACTTCCTCTCTGTGTGACATACCAGAAAGAGAATAGGCACTGGAGTCAGAAATACCACTTACCAGCTGCGGAGCTTGGGAGAATTTATTGTACTCTCAGACTCTGTTTTCTTTGTCTGTCAAGCGATCATAATGCTATCTTCATAGGATTGCTGATTATTTAATGAAATCATATATGAAAATTGTTAGGATGTAGCAGGAATTATAACTCCTATGTCCTATCGACATTCTTTAGCTCTTGGTCATTCACCTGGGAAACTAAAAGGTGACATGATCCCAAACGGGGAATTATTTATCCTGCTAATCTTCACGCTCCATCGTCTCTCCCCAACAGTGTGAGCTGACTGAATGTCCTCTTTTTTTGGTGGCTTTCATGCAGGCCGACTTAGACAAGCGTCAATGCGTGGGTGAATCATGCCTTTGGTCTGTGTGCATAAGGAATCCACAACAATTCTTCAGGGCCCCAGACTTTCGTGCCTATCTGTAGAGTCTGGCATAGCTCCCCACCTAACAGAGCTAGAACAGTGGCCAACTGGCTGCTGGATGACAGAGACACACGGAGAAGACAGGACCTTAACCAAGGCTGGACGCCTAGACCATCCTGCCGGAGCCTGTGCAGAAAACAGACTCGCTGCAAAATCAAGGGTCAGACCCTCCCCGGGAGCCACAGATGCTCCAGCAAAACAAGGTCCATCTTCAGGTGCAGAGTAGGCCAGACACATCTGGCCTGCAGGGCGCTGGGCCCACCTGATGCTCTGTGAGCTGTGTTTTGCCGTGTGGTTTAGAGCCATTCAGACCCGTGGGCTCCAAACTCAGCCCATCTCTTGCAGCTGTTTATTAGTCCGTCAAGATGGTCTTGGTCACCTCCCTCCCTGACCCTCCTTTTCTGACTCTTATTCACTCACAACTAGACCCCTGCTACCTCACCTTCAACCATAACTTTGCCTCCTGTGAGATGAAGTAAACAGGGGGATCAGGCATGAACACTCTCAGTGTTCTGCCCTCTCCTGACACTTGCCCCCCACGCAGTTCCCCTAAAGCTCTAATGAGTGATGGGCGAGCAGTGACGTGGCCGGCATCAGAGACGTCAGGTGCCTGGAGTTACTGCCATTGCTTCTTAATGGAGTCAGCCGGCGACCGATAACTGCCCCCACCCTAAAGAGCTCTCTACGCCCACCCTTCCCGTCTATCTGTGTCCTTGGACCACTCCCTCCTGGCTGCTCGGAGAACCTACTCCCTCTCTGCCACCTTTGCCCTTCTCTGCAGCCCTACTTGAGAGGGCTGCCAGCATTCTCAAGTCGCTCCCATTCTAAGGGGAAAATCCTCCCCCGTCTCGTGATCCCCTCTAGCTAAAATAAAATTCCTCTTCTCCCCTGTTATAGGCTGAATTGTGTCCTCCCCAGATTCATCTGTTGAAGTCCTAACATCCAAGTCCTCCAACCGTGACCGTATTTGGACCAGGGCCTTTACATCGGTAATTAAGTTAAAGCGAGGTCATTAGGGTGAGTCCTCACCCAACATAACTGGTGTTCTTATAAGACGATGGGATCAGGATGTAGATACACACAGAGGGAAGACCAAGCCAAGGGGAGAGGCCTAGGGACAAATGGGCACCTTGAGCTCAGCCTTCTAGCCCACAAAGCTGTGAGAAAAGAAATTTCTGTTGCTGAGGCCACGAGTGGTACTTTGTTATGGCAGCCGGAGCATACCAATACATTCCCTTAAATGCTGGATTCTCCAAAGGGCAGACTCCTTTGCTCTCTCTCCATCCTCAGCTCCCAGGGTCCCCCCTCCCTGCGGTCTGGCTCTCCCCTCCCCTCCCCCCTCCTGGACCTCTGCGTTTGGCACAAAGGAATCTCAGCCCCCTGGGCACCCACAGTGCTCTCTGGCCCTGACCTCTGCTTCCCTCCACCTCGAGAACGTTGAACACAAAACTCAGTCCTGAGCCCCCTTCCCTTAGTCCCCTCAAGTGATCCCATCCATGCTCCTGGGTTCAGCTATTCTGTAAAATAGGTTTATTTTGCTCAAATTTGTAACTCTGGCGTATACCAACCCTTCGTGCAGCACGTCTGAGCAACCCCTCGACACCTCTTGTCTCCCCACATCCACATTCCTCTCAGGAGTCCCTGGTTGCTTATGATCAGGGCTACAAGGCTCCATCACCCCCTCCACAGCATGAATATTCTCCCTCCATTGCCAGTTTGGAGGTTTGGTCCTATTAACTGGAGGGTCTTCTTATCTCATATAATTCTCACACTTAAAACTTTTTCATGCTCCCCTGTCATCCCTGGGATAAGCGGGAAACTCCCTTCAATGGCCCACCTGTCCAGCCTCACCTCTGCCCACTCTCTCAGTGCCCTGGGCCCCCAGTTTCCCAAATCCAAAACCTGGTCTCTCCGCAGTGCCTTTGCTCAGGCTAAACACTGAGCTGGGGTGCCTCCTGCCTTGGCTCCCACACTGGCCCCGCCCCCTGTGCACAGGTGTGCATCCTCCAGAAAGACCTATCCCCTTTCACCTCTCCCTCGCTTTGCTCCTCAAATTTCCGTGCACAGCTCTGTCTCTGCCCTCTCCGCATTCTTTCCAGCACCATCTATTTATATGTCTGACTTTATAAGCAGGTGTGGCATAGACTGTGCCGATGTAACTCCCAATTATCCTGTTGGAAGAAGTTTTGAAGTGAACTGACTCATCAATAAACTCTATGTTAACCAGAAAAATTAGTTAAGGGCAAGATTCCAGGCCTAAGATTCTACTTCTTTAAGGTTTTACCGTGCCTAGCACCACTTTTTCCTTACAGTCTTGACTGATTAATTGGCTAAGATAGTCTTGGTGGGGCTATTCTTCCTCTTGGTTTTCTATTTATAATACTAGTTGTGCTGACTCAGGCTGGAAGAACCAAGCCATCTGGGAAAAGTTGAACGAGTTTGTGGGTGAATTAAACCTCCCTATCCTCAACTTTTGACTTTTTACTCACCTGGCCTCCCCGCCCCCCGGGGGAATGTCGTAGACTTTAGGAGTGAGGAGGAAAAAGGAATTTTTTAAAAAAGTGGATCCACCCACTTACTCCAAAGTCATGTGGATTTGTCAGACCAAATCTGTGTGATTTCAAGTCGGGATTATCCAAGTGGAGACATTTTAATTCACGAGTTTGTCCTCGTGGAAAAGAATTTCTCCAACCAACTGCCCAGCTGCTTCTCAAACACATTTGTGATCCAGAGCTGTTGTCAATAAAAAGGTCTCCACAGAAAACATGGATCTGTTTCACTCCTGGCTGACAAGGGCTGCTCTGAATGTAACAAGAGCACTTTTTTTTTCCCTTAAAGGAGCCAAAACTTAAATGAACAAAGAATGACGAATTTATGAATTTATTAAAAGCTAATGAATAAAGAATAGAATTCTCAAGTAGAAATTATCCCATGGACTAAAACCAGAGCTTCCACGGGGCTAAACCATGGGGGAAATATTATTTTGTTTGTGAAGAGCAAGTTTTCAAAAATTCAGCTAATGTTTTTTCCCCAGTCCATACTCCAGGAGTCTCACTCATAAAAGATGGTTACGCTTTGATCCATATCTCCATTTACATCAGCCATGAAATAGTAACAGCATCTACATCACATAGATAAATACAGTTTTTGAGCCTTTGAAAGCTGAATGAGATGAAATGAGTTAACATTTCCCTTGGGAATATGGAAGGATTAAATACTGCATTTGAAGGCCATTGCAATGATCTTTCACAGAAATTGGTTATTGTTAGACAAAGTGATCGGGGACCATGCTCCACGAGTCAGGCCCTCTCTCTGCAATCTCTGCCTCTCTACAATGTACAAGTGTCTGGAATAAAGGGAACAGCAATGGCCCAGGGACCTGGAGAGCTGCTTCCAGGCATCCTGTCTTCCCTCTGCCCATCTTCACCTCTCCTCGCCTCCGTGCCCCTCAGCCTCAGACCACTCCCAGTGAAACACATCCACAGAAGGGATGCTCGGAAATGACCTTCCAGCACCAACACCTTTCTCCTTGTGCTCAGTGCTGTGCAAAGCAAAATGCAGCAAGCGTTCTAGAAGGTTAAACATAAGGCACATTGCACACAGTTTTCATTCCTGTCGCTTCCTGGTCACTAATTTCAGGTTGGCCAGACCTTAAAAAAAGGGAGTATGCAGTGTGTGTGCATATGTGTGTGTGTGCATGTGTGCGTGCGTGTCTTGGGGCAGGGGGGTGGGGAGGGACCTTTTGCAGGTCATTGCAAAAGAAAGATGAGAATAAAACAGGAAGGAGCTAGGATGCACCCACCTTGCCCCACTTAGAAGCACACAAGGCTTGAGGCAACTGAGCTGAGGAAATCAGAGTGTTCCTCTGCCTGCCACCCACCCACCAGTCCTCAGGCTGCAGAGACCCTGGGCAGAGCCAGCCTGGGCATGGCACCCATCAACGGTCGCAGCGATGACTGTGCACAGCTTCCCATAACTCAACCTGAAACCGGGCAAACCCCATTTCGGGTTTCGTTACCAGCCCCATGTTCGCTGCCAAGGCTCCCAGGCCTTCTGGGGGACTCAAGGCCAAGTTTCACTAACGGGGATGCTATTACAGGGCAAAATTAAAGTGGAATTAATCTGCCTCCATCCCGCACACGCTTTGGGTTTATCAGTTCCTTTCAGATAAAGCCTGAAAATTCCACATATAAGTTGCCCACAATTCAGGAGGCACTGCTAGATTTCCAAGCACAATCAACCAGTATTTCATCCTGGGGCCACTGAAACCCGAGCCCGTGTTTCGAGCCATCGGTGCTGGACCGCATTCCTGGTGGGAGCCCTGCGCTCCATCTGGGCGTTTCGTCCCAGTCAGATAATACCAGACGGATCTCTGTAACAGGCAGGCCCCGGCCAACAGCACCGAGCCATCTCCCCGAGACAGCTGTTTCACACAAGGCCCCATTGTCTGAAAGAGGCTCGGATCGGTTTACTTCGAGAGCTGCGGGAACGTTCTGTCAGCTGCCCCGGCCGCGAGGAAACCTCGCTCACTGCAGATTTCCCTTCTTCTGTTATCGAGCCAAAAACCTACCATCGACTGTTAGGGAGGAAGGTTTCACCCAAGAACTAAAGTCCTCGCGCTGCTTTTATTTTCGCAGGGAAAACAATAGACCCACACACCCAAAGAATTTATAGATGGACTTTTGGAAACCTGGCTGGAGGTGACCAGGTGACCGCGAGTGCTTGTTTTCTCTCTGTGCTTCCTTGAGCACTTTGTCCAGTTTTGGGGAAAGCAGTGTTTTCCAGTCCTGGAAGGCCACAAACAAGATCCCTAGGAAGCAGCGGTCAGAATCAGGATGATCGCAGCATAAAATAAGTGATCACTGAATAATTCCTGAAGACTGGGTGGCTTTTTTTTTTTTTTCCCTTCAACTCTGTGATAGAGAAAGGTGATGGCAGCCACCACATGCCCCAGATCTGAACCTCAGGTTCCCATTGAGCAGATGAGCTCTCTTCCTAACTTCTCCCCCCACCCCTGCCAGTGGACATGTTGTATTTTGAATTCAGGAAGATACTTAACAAAATACCTTACATTCTTATAAGCGTGATGAATAACTCTGGACGTGAAGACAGCAAGCCTGACCCATCTACCTTCAGCTGCTGCAGACTTTTTTTGGGGGGCAGTGGGGTGGATATTTCTGTGTGTGTGGTAAAATGTACGTGAGATCTACCATTTTAACAGTTTTTAAGTGGGCCGTTCAGAGGCATTAAGCAGTCACCCAAACGTTTAAAAATATTGAAAATTTGGAATAATTCCGGGGCCCCACGAAATAAATTAAGCAGGTGTGGTTAGACTCATTCCTTTCTTCCACCCTATCCTTATCTTTCCCTACTGAGGATGAAGACCAGCTCTCCTGGGAGGGATCTGTCACGGAGCCAACCGTCGTCATGTACCCTGAAGAGAGACCTTCCTATCTAGGACCCAAAGGATACATAAGGTGGCCTGGCCAAGAGACAGATCTGCGTTTGACCCATTTATCAAATCTATTTTTTCTGAGTGTACACAGACTTTTTTTTTTTTTAAGCTGGTTACTCAGACATTGGCTATGCCTGCCAAACGGGATTGGCCCCTCTTCCTTACCACTCGCCCCCCCTTATAAAAAAAGCAAAGGTTAAATGAGAGAATTAGTAAAAACAAAGGCCCTCTGCAACTCCAGGCCCACTTATCAGAACAGGACTGTGGTTGCCAAGGAAGCAGGGACAGATATGTATGCAGAGCTTTAGAGCAGCCAAGCACACACAGAGTATCATTATCTTGTCAAATGTTATGCGTGTTGTATCTATTCCATCAGGCGTTTCTGTGTTGTGTGACCTTGGAGGAGGGACTGCCAGAGAGCTGTTGTGAGGGCAAATAAAACAACACCTGTCAAAGCCTATAGCCCACGGCCCAGGGGACTGTAAGGACAAGATGGATGCCCTTTCACTGGTTTATATTCTCCCTTCCTCCCGGCTTTCTGGTCAGATCCTCACTGATTTCCATTTGCCTCATTTGAAATTGGCGACTCTTTGACCGGGCATGTGTGTGTACCTCTGCGCTGTTTAGAATTCTGGAATGCTAGTGGGTGGAAGCTTCTGTTTTGTACCATCCAGGGCATGAAAGATAGAGAAAGCTTTCAAGTGCTTATGGGATGGAATCGCGTCCCAAGAGCTGGAAGGGACACGCGGGTTCGTCTAGCTCGCGCAGCTGACCGACACACAAGTCCTTTCTAGCCTCTCTGTGGCAGGTGCTCGTGTCTCTGCCAAATCTCTGTTCTGATCAAGCAGCGCTCCCTACCTCGCAAGGGACCTCCCCTTCTAGCTTTTGGCAACAATAGCTGCGAACTACCTGTTGAATATTTTGTAACTACTTAGGAAGAAAGATTTTGCTAAGGAAAATACTTTTGTAAAACAGTATTTCCAAAATAGTCCCAGGACTCAAATACATATTCACTGATCCCCTACTCTGTGCCAAGAACCGTCAGAGGCGCAGCGGATATGAAGATGAATGAGACAAGAGTAATTTCGGTCCTCAGACCTCACTTTTCAGTGGAGGAGAGAGATACATAGATTATCATCAAATAAAGTTGGAAATACCTGCACAAATGTGCAGGCTATTACAGAAGCACCAGGGAGGCACACCCAACTCAGCCTGAAGGGATGCATTCTGCAAAGACTTCTAGAAGGTGAGGCCCAAGCTGAGATTTGAAGGAAGAGCCATTTTTGTAGGTTAGATAGGCTTACACAAATAGATGTTTCTAATCTGAATCAGTTTTGTACATTTAAAAAAACATGTAGGAAAGGCATTTACCTCTGATCTTTGTGTTAGCTGTTTGATCTAAAGTTATAAAATTGTATTTAAAAAAATTAGTAAGTTGGACTTTTCACCATAGACCATTGGCTTTCAAACTATTCCAGGAATCCTGGGATTTTTTTGGTGGCAGGGAGGGTTTCTAGGGACCTCTGTCCAGAGAGTGGTAGAGGCTGAGCAGATAGGACTCCAGGCCCTCACCAAAGAGCTTCATCGTTCTTCCTATTATATTTATTGGTGTTGTGTGTAATTTTTTTTTTTAACTTAGAAAAAGGGGGCTCTGATATCGAAATACGTTTCAAACTACACAGGGAGACTCACTCCCCAGCGCAGCGGGTCTCATTGCATACTTGTCATCTAAGATTAATTTACTCAGTTGAATACTTTAAGCAAAGTACCAGAAACACTCCCACCCTAAGTTATCTTTGTCTGTTCTGCAGCCATGACCTTCACACCCCACCACCGCCCTCAGGCAGCAACCTTGTAAAACAGCGGCAGATTTGAGAAAATTTATCACTACTCTAAAGACAGCGTCCTTAAGAAGACGGCTTATTCATGGTGGGACAGCGGCACCTTCGTGTACAAAGACAGCAAATCATTATTAGAACAAATCTTGTTATAACAAAATACCTTCATATGGAATAGGTTTATAAGTCCTATTTATAAATCAATATTGCAAATAACATGTGCAGTAAAATTCTGGAACAGTGAATGAATGAGCAGTTCCTTCATGTTCAAGCTACAAATATGCTTCTCTTTCATCTCAAACACAGGATGAGAACCTGATTTTCTAACAAGGTTCTCACCTTCCAAATATATGTGCTGGTATCAAAATACATTGACTTGTTTTCATAGCTCCTTAAGCGTTAAGGAAGACTTTTCTAAATATGTATACAATGACTATCCTCATGCATGATTATAAAGCTGGGTTGAGAGAAGTAGATCTAGTCTCAGATGGGAAGAAAACATCAGATTAAAAGAAAACACCAGATGAGCAGCTTCCCCAGGTCTTATTGGAAGCCAAGCAGCGAACAAGTTCGAATCCATGCATTGCATGAACTGAAATCTGCAAGACAGCTTGCCCTGTTGAGCTGTGCACCCGAGGCCACTGCTCCTTAGACATGGGCATTTTTCCCAGGAAAAGCTACTAGGCTTCGGGTATACTCACGGGGAAAGGAGAATAAGAAGATGCAACTGCTGAGAATTTCTTACCGAAAACTTCCCCCGCCCACTGCTGCCGGGCTGTGCTTCACACCCCTGTCACTTAGGCACAGAGCATATTCTCCCTGTGGATCCACACCTGGGTGAGCCTGCAGTGGCACCAACGGTTGGGTCAAGTGTCAAGGAGGTTTACTTTTCCACTGCTAAGTTGTTTGCACTCATAACATGCAAGAACAAAAGGAACGTTACAGAAACCCATTGATGGATTTTCTAACCTGCTCAGAAAGGCAACAAATAAGTTAGTCGGCGGGTGGATAGGGGTCAGAAGCAAGAAAAAGCAGAGAAGAGCTGTGAGCAAGACACAGAGCGGAAATCCCACAACCTGCAAACTGTCATTTTCCAGTCTCCATTCTCACAAAAGTACTTCCTTTAAGGAAAACTCACTGCTCCCGGACACTATTAGTTTGGTTCACTTAGTAAGTCAACTGAACATGATTTACAGAAAGCTCTCGATCTAATTATTAAGAAATTATTATTGTTTTTGTTAGGGATGATAATGCACGATGGTTATATACGTATACATAAAGTCCTTATCAGAGATACGTGGTGAAGTGATGGGATGCGTTGGATTTTCTTTAAGATCCTCTGGCAAAAATGATGACAAGTGGGGGAAGATGAGACCAGCCAGTAGTTGAGCTGGGTGATGGGAATACGGGGGTTCATTACAGTAAACTCTCTACTTTTGCAAGTGTTTTTAAATGTTCACAATAAAAAGTTAAATGATTTTAAAAATAGGTCTAGGGCTTCCCTGGTGGCGCAGTGGTTGAGAGTCCGCCTGCCCATGCAGGGGACACGGGTTCGTGCCCTGGTCCGGGAAGATCCCACATGCCGCGGAGCGGCTGGGCCCGTGAGCCATGGCCGCTGAGCAGCCTGTGCGTCCGGAGCCTGTGCTGCGCAACGGGAGACGCCACAACAGTGAGAGGCCCGCATGCCGCAAAAAAAAAAAAAGGTCTAAAACCACATCACGCTAATACTCTTCCAGGTGGTTCCCACACAAAAATGAAGGCAGGCTTTGATGCCTACCACTGAATTGCTCTGATTCAAAAATATCATCGGTTGGAAGATCCACCATTCATTTAATAATCGTTTTTCGGAGGGAAATAAACACGCAACAATGAAATACACACTGATTATAAATGCTATTCCAATTTCAAATCGTTATTAATGTGCAACCAGACTGCAGTAATCTGGCAACTTCTTTGTCAACTGTAAATAGGAATCGTTGTTGTTAAAAGTCCAAGTCTGAAAAGAACGGCGTGCGGAGTCTCCGTTATTTATTTAACTTAACCATCCTTTATTTGATCATTTACTTTAACCCATTAAATTGGGTTAATTGCTTTAGCGGCTGAAGGTTTGCCTTCCTAAAACCTAAGGGGGAAAGTGCGGGCTAACCAGGTCCAAGGATGTCAATAAGCTTGGCTTCTACGGGCCTAGACACGACCGGCCTTGTTTTAATCCTGTATATTAATGAAAGTAATGCACCTGTAAGATTATAAATGCCCAAGGCACGCGTATCTGGGGATCTTGAAACTATTTAGAATTTCTGTTCATTCCCTGTGGGAGCATCTTGGGGAAGAGAAACCATGTCGGAAGCATGAGTCCACCCCACGTTGGTCCAGAGGTGGAGGTCGCGGGGGCAGAGGTAGAGAAGGTGTTACAGCTGCCTGGCGTGTGTGTGTGGGGGGCGGGGGGGGTTTGTCTTTATTGGGCACCAGGGGTGTGTGGACTCGGCCTGAACCGCCCAGCTCTTCCACACGTTCCCGTTTGGGGTGGGGACCTGCACGGCTTGCCCAGCGCTATGAAAGCATCCCTTCCCCGGCCCCGGGGACCCGGCCCCGGGGACCCGACCCCGGGGGCGCGTGCGCAGGCGCTGCGCCGCACTTACTGTCCTCGGGCAGGTTGTTCTCGCGCTCTTCTCTCTCCATCTGCTGGCACCACCCTTCCATGCGGTCCCGCTCCGCCTGGAGAAGCTTCAGAAACCAGTGGCCGTCCCGGTGGCACACTGACCTCTGCACGGCCTCCAGGGGGTCTTCGGTGATTGAGTCAATCCAGGGGTCTGGGGGCGGCAGAATGGAAGGGTCGAAATCCGCATCGAAGTCCTCGTCGGCCGCGCAGGCGTGGTAGTGGTTTCCTGAGCCCTGGATGCTGACCGTGGAGGTGCTGGCGTCCCGGGAGAACTGTCTGGCCACCGGGCCGGGGCATGAATTGTCCTCTATAGACTCCAGAGAGTTCTCCAGGTTATCGTGGAAGTCCAGGTCGGCCTGCACGGCCGTCGTCACACTGTTGGATCGAGTGAACCTGCGGAAGCTTGGAGGGATAGAGAGAGACGAGTTAGTTCAAGGATGTTTCTCAAAGCAGAATTACATTCTGCGTCTTTTCGTGGGTGTGCAAGAGGGGGTCTCATCTTCTCAGTCTGCAGAGGTAGCCCTTGACGCCGGCGCATCGATTGCCCCGGCTCTAGTGTAAAGAGCACAGAGCCCTCATCTCTGTTCAATATGGAATGTGAAAACGTATCTAGAGAAGGTTTAGAAGTGGACCGCAGGCACCGCTCTCAAAGCCAGAATGATGTCCGGGGTTCAACTTCCTCCTCAGATCGGCAGTGGCTTGAATCCTGACATTCAGTGAAGGGTAAATTTGGTGAGGGGTAAGGAAACAATTCAGTTATCTCTTAGTCTGCGTAATTTCCTTTGAAACAAGAGGAGAAACAACAACAACAACAACAACCCACCTGGGCCAAAACTCTCTTGAATCCCACATAACCACATTTCCCAGGGACAGCTCTTACCTGAAAGCAAACTAAACTGTCATTAAGCTCCCCTTAACGTTAAAGCTCCTTCCCCTGGGAAGTCTTCACCTGTCTCTTGATCACAGGGTCATCGTGATAATTTGATACAAAGCCTTTGGGGCAAAATCAGCTCGAGGTTCTAGAGTTTTCCGGTACCATCCTTCCCTGCGCCTTTAATTTCCCTCTCCATAGTTCTTCTACCGAGGTGATAAAAGACAACTTGTTAACACCATTTTATATGGACATACAACCAAATGGTTCTAGATTTCTCTTGACCCCTACTGCAAACGTGAGGATGTATGGAAGGAGGGAGGGGTGGGGAAGGACAGGGGAGCAGTGAATTCTTTCTCAGACAAGGGGCAAGGGAAGGTGTGGGCCTGAAGTAATTTAAAACACACCCCCAGAAAGCTTCCTTGGCTCCTAGAGCAGACAGGAAATGATGATTTAACAGGATATAAGAGGATATGTCTACTGAAGGCAGCATCAGGTATCTGTTACCCCCACTTTATACTTTTGTTTTTAAGGTAACTTCCTGATCTAATATTTTATTGATTTTTTATTCTGAAGAAATATATGTAACATAAAATTTACAAGTTTAACCATTTTTAAGTGTACGGTTCAGTGGCATTAAATACCTTCACACTGTTGTACAACCATCACCACCATCCATCTCCAGAACCTTTTCATCTTCCCCAGTTGAAACTCTGTACCTGTTAAACAACTCCCCATTCCCCCTTCCTTCCAGCCTCTGGCAACCACAATTCCACTTTCTGTCTCTCTGAATTTGACTACTCTAGGTCCTTCATGTAAGTTGAGTCATACGGTATGTGTCTTTCTGTCGCTGGCTTATTTCACTTAGCATGATGTCTTCAAGGTTCATCCATATTGTAGCATATGTCGGAATTTCCTTCCTATTTAAGGCTGAATAATATCCCATTATATGTATATAACACATTGTGTTTATTTTTTCATTCATCAGTAGACATTTGGGTTGCTTCCACCTTTTGGCTATTGTGAATAATTCTGCTATGAACATGGGTGTACAAATAACTCTTTGAGACTCTGCTTTCAATTCTTCTGGGTATATACCCAGAAGTAGAATTGTTGAATTATGTGCTAATCCTGTTTTTAATATTTTGAGGAGCTGTTTTCCCTAGCAGTTGTACCATTTTATATTCCCACCAACAATGCATGTTTTCCAGTTTCTCCACATCCTTGCCAACAGTGATTTTCTGACTTTTTCCTTTTTTTTTAATTTTTATTGGAGTGTAGTTGCTTTACAATATTGTGTTAGTTTCTGCCGTACAGCACAGTGAATCAGCTCTACATATATGTATATCCCCTCTTTTTTGGATTTCTTTCCCATTTAGGTCACCACAGAGCACCGAGTAGTTTCCTGTGCTATATAGTAGGTTCTCATTAGTTATCTGTTTTACACATAGTATCCATAGTGTATATATGTCAATCCCAATCTCCCAGTTCATCACCCCCCACTTCCCCCTTGGTATCCATATGTTTGTTCTCTATGTCTGTGACTTTTTCGATAGTAGCCCCTGCTTCCCCCTTGGTATCCGTACGTTTGTTCTCTACGTCTGTGACTTT
>NW_021698840.1:0-11009 GCF_005190385.1 Monodon monoceros
TCAACATCATTAATCATTAGAGAAATGCAAATCAAAACTACAATGAGTTATCATCTCACACCAGTCAGAATGGCCATCATCAAAAAATCTAGAAAGAATAAATGCTGGAGAGGGTGTGGAGAAAAGGGAAAACTCTTGCACTGCTGGTGGGAATGTAAATTGGTTCAGCCACTATGGAGAACAGTATGGAGGTTCCTTAAAAAACTACAAATAGAACTACCATATGACCCAGCAATCCCACTACTGGGCATATACCCTGAGAAAACCATAATTCAAAAAGAGTCATGTACCAAAATGTTCATTGCAGCTCTAATAGCCCGGAGATGGAAACAACCTAAGTGTCCATCATCGGATGAATGGATAAAGAAGATGTGGCACATATATACAATGGAATATTACTCAGCCTTAAAAAGAAATGAAATTGAGCTATTTGTAATGAGGCGGATAGACCTAGAGTCTGTCATACAGAGTGAAGTAAGTCAGAAAGAGAAAGACAAATACCGTATGCTAACACATATATATGGAATTTAAGAAAAAAAAATGTCATGAAGAAACTAGGGGTAGGACAGGAATAAAGACGCAGACCTACTGGAAAACGGACTTGAGGATATGGGGAGGGGGAAGGGTGAGCTGTGATGGGGCGGGGGAGAGTCATGGACATATACACACTAACAAACGTAGTAAGGTAGATAGCTAGTGGGAAGCAGCCGTGTGGCACAGGGATATTGGCTCGGTGCTTTGTGACAGCCTGGAGGGGTGGGATGGGGACGGTGGGAGGGAGGGAGATGCAAGGGGGAGGACATATAGGAACATATGTATATGTGTAGCTGATTCACTTTGTTGTAGAGCAGAGGCTAGCACACCATGAAATTATACCCCAATAAAGATGTTAATAAATAAAATAAAACAAAAAAAAATAAACAAATGGGACCTAATGAAACTTCAAAGCTTTTGCACAGCAAAGGAAACCATAAATAAGACCAAAAGACAACCCTCAGAATGGGAGAAAATATTTGCAAATGAAGCAACTGACAAAGGGTTAATCTCCAAAATTTACAAGCATCTCATGCAGCTCAATATCAAAAAAACAAACAGCCCAAACCAAAAATGTGAAGAAGACCTAAATAGACATTTCTCCAAAGAAGATATACAGATTGCCAACAAACACATGAAAGAATGCTCAACATCATTAATCATTAGAGAAATGCAAATCAAAACTACAATGAGGGCGTCCCTGGTGGCGCAGTGGTTGGGGGTCCGCCTGCTGATGCAGGGGACACAGGTTCGTGCCCCAGTCTGGGAGGATCCTGCATGCCGCGCAGCGGCTGGACCCGTGAGCCATGGCCGCTGGGCCTGCGCGTCCGGAGCCTGTGCTCCACGGCGGTAGGGGCCACAGCAGTGAGAGGCCCGCGTACCGCAAAAAAAAAAAAAAAAAATTCTACAATGAGATATCATCTCACACCGGTCAGAATGGCCATCATCAAAAAAATCTAGAAACAATAAATGCTGGAGAGGGTGTGGAGAAAAGGGAACAGTCTTGCACTGTTGGTGGGAATGTAAATTGATACAGCCACTATGGAGAACAGTATGGAGGTTCCTTAAAAAACTACAAATAGAACTACCATATGACCCAGCAATCCCACTACTGGGCATATACCCTGAGAAAACCATAATTCAAAAAGAGTCATGTACCACAACGTTCATTGCAGCTCTAGTTAGAATAGCCTGGACATGGAAGGAACTTAAGTGTCCATGAATGGATAAAGAAGATGTGGCATATATATACAATGGAATATTACTCAGACATAAAAAGAAACGAAATTGAGTTATTTGTAGTGAGGTGGATGGACCTAGAGTCTGTCATACAGAGTGAAGTAAGTCAGAAAGAGAAAAACAAATACCGTATGCTAACACATATAAATGGAATCTACGAAAAAAAAAAAAAGTCATGAAGAACCTAGGGGCAAGATGAGAATAAAGACACAGACCTACTAGATAATGGACTTGAGCATACGGGGAGGGGGAAGTGTAAGCTGTGACAAAGTGAGAGAGTGGCATGGACATATATACACTACCAAACATAAAATAGATAGCTAGTGGGAAGCAGCCTTATAGCACAGGGAGATCAGCTCGGTGCTTTGTGACCTCCTAGTGGGGTGGGATGGGGAGGGCGGGAGGGAGGGATACGCAAGAGGGAAGAGATATGGGAACATATGTATATGTATAACTGATTCACTTTGTTATAAAGCAGAAACTAACATACCATTGTAAAGCAATTATACTCCAATAAAGATGTTAAGAAAAAAAAGGTAGGCAACAATGTATACTGTATAGCACAGAAAATTATACCCATTATCTTTTAATAATCTATAATGGAGTATAATCTGCAAAAATACTGAATCAATATGCTGTATACCTTAAATTAACACAATATTGTAAATCAACTATACTTCAATTTTTAAAAGATTACAGTGGAAATTAATGATAAGGAAAACACAAACAATAGAGTAAAATCAATAAAACTAGAATTTATTTCTTTGAGAGACCAATAAAATTGATAAACCTCTAGCAGAGTGATCAGAAAAATAAAGACAGAAGACATAGATTGACAATATCAGAAATGAAAGAGCTAATATCACTATAGCTTCTACAGATATTAACCAATAATAAGAGAATACTAGAAACAAGTTTATACTAATAAATTCAACAACTTAGATGAAATGGACACATTGTTTGAATGACACAAACAACCAAAACTTACTCAAGAAAAAAAATATATAACCTAAATAGCCCTATATTTATTTTTAAAAATTAAATTTATAGTTATAATTTTTTCTACCAAGAGAACTTCAGGCCCATCTGACTTCACTTGGGAATTCTATCAAATATTTAAGGAAGAAAAATATCACCTATACACAAACTCTTCCAGAAAATTAAAGAATGAATCCTTCTCAATCTATCCTATGAGACCAGAATTATTCTGATACCAAACCCAATAAATACACTTCAAGAAAAGAAAATTATAGACCAATGTCTCTCATGAACATGGATACAAAAGTTAACAGCATTTAAAAAAATGTAATGTAACAGTATATAAAAAAAATAATGCCTCATGACCAAATGGGGTTTACCCCAGGAATGCAATGATGAGTTTGCATTTTTAAATCAGTGTAATTCATCATATTAATAGATAAGAAGAAAAGCCATATGATCATCTTAATGCAGAAAAAGCATTTGACATAAGCCAACGTTCATTCTTGATAAAAATATTCAACAATTAGGAGTAGAAGAAAATTTACTGAATCGGATGAAGACCATCAATTAAAAAACCCTACAGTTAACACCGCGGAGTGAAAGATTAAATGCTTTTCCATTATGTTCTGGAAAAGGCAAGGATGTCTGTTGTCACAACTTCTATTCAAAATTGTATTGAATTTTCTAGCCAGTGAAATAAAGCAAAAAAAAAAAAAGTGAAAGGCATTCAGCTTGGAAAGGTAGAAGTAAAACCCTTTTTGTACACAGATGACCTAAGTATATGAAGAGAACTACCATCTTCATGGATTGGAACACTCAATATTGTTAAGGTCTCAATTCTCCCCAAGTTGATCTATAAATTCAACAGAATCTCAATTAAAATCCAAACTGACTTTTTTTTGGTAGAAATTTACAAGCTGATTGTAAATTTGATTTGGAAATTCAAAGGATCTAGCATAGGCAAAACAACACTGAAGAACAAAGGTGAAGAACTTTCACTACCTGAATTCTGCACTAATTTTAAAGCTATAGTAATCAAGACAGTGAGGTAGTATGTCAAGGTAGAAAAATATATCAATGGGAACAAAATAGAGTCTAGCCTTACATATATGGACAACTGGTTTTTACCAAAAGTTAAAGGCAATTCAGTGCAAAACACTAGTGCTTTCGACAAATGGTACTGGAATAATTAAATAAAAAAAAAAGCTTTAAACCATACCTTGCGCCTTGCACTGGATCATAGATCTCAGTGTAATATTTTAGACTGTAAAAATTCTAGAAGAAAATATAGAAGAGATTTTTTTTGTGTCCTTGGGTTAGGCAAAGAGTTCTTAAATAAACACCAAAATGGCAATCCACAAAAGGAGAAACTGATAAATTAGACTTCATCTGAAAGTAAGAACTACTCTTCAAAAGATGTTGTTAAGAGAATAGAAAGGCAAGCCATAGACTGGGAAAAATATTTTCAACTCTCATAAGTTACATTCATCCAGTACATATAGAGAACTTTCAAAGTGCAATAATAGAAAAACAAAAAGTCCATAAAAAATGGGCAAAAAGGGGGGGGGGACCTTGAAGATGGCGGAAGAGTAAGACGCGGAGATCGCCTTCCTCCCCACGGATACACCAGAAATAAATCTACACGTGGAACAACTCCTACAGAACACCTACTGAAGGCTGGCAAAAGACCTCAGACCTCCCAAAAGGCAAGAAACTCCCCACGTACCTGGGTAGGGCAAAAGAAAAAAAGAAAAAACAGAGACAAAAGAATAAGGACGGCACCTGCACCAGTGGGAGGGAGCTGTGAAGGAGGAAAAGTTTCCACACACTATGAAGCCCCTTCGCGGGAGGAGACTGCGGGAGGCGGAGGGGGGAGCTTCGGCACCGCGGAGTAGTGCACAGCGACGGGTGCGGAGGGCAAAGCGGGGAGATTCCCGCACAGAGGATCGGTGCCGACCGGCACTCACCAGCCTGAGAGGATTGTCTGCTCACCCGCTGGGGCGGGCGGGGCTGCGAGCTGAGGCTCGGGTTTCGGTTTCGGACGGAGCGCAGGGAGAGCACTGGGGTTGGCGGAGTGAACACTGCCTGAAGGGGTTAGTGCACCAGGACTAGCCGGGAGGGAGTTCGGGGAAAAGCCTGCACCTGCCGAAGAGGCAAGAGACTTTTTCTTCCCTCTTTGTTTCCTGGTGCGCGAGGAGAGGGGTTTAAGAGCGCTACTTAAAGGAACTCCAGAGACAGGCGCGACCTGCGGCTAAAAGCGCGGACCCAGAGACGGGCGCGAGCCGCGGCTGAAAGCGCGGACCCCAGAGACGGGCGGGAGACGCTGGGGCTGCTGCTGCCGCCACCAAGGGGCCTGTGTGCGAGCACAGGTCACTCTCCACACCCCTCTTCCGCGGAGCCTGTGCAGCCCGCCACTGCCAGGTTCCCGGGAACCAGGGACAACTTCCCCGGGAGAACGCACAGCGGGCCTCAGGCTGGTGCAACGTCACGCCGGCCTCTGCCGCAACGTCACGCCGCCTCTGACGCCGCAGGCCCGCCTCGCACGCAGTGCCCCTCCTTCCGTCCCCCACCCCCGGCCTGAGTGAGCCAGAGCCCCCGAATCAGCGGCTCCTTTAACCCCGTCCTGTCTGAGCAAAAAACAGACGCCCTCCAGCGACCTACACGCAGAGGCACGGCCAAATCCAAAGCTGAGCTCCTGTGAGCTGTGAAAACAAAGAAGAGAAAGGGAAATCTCTCCCAGCAGCCTCAGAAGCAGCGGATTAAAGCTCCACAATCAACTTGATGTACCCTGCATCTATGGAATACCTGAATAGACAAGGAATGATCCCAAATTGAAGAGGTGGACTTTAGGAGCGAGATCTATGATTTTTTTCCCTTTTCCTCTTTTTGTGAATGTGTACGTGTATGCTTCTGTGTGAGACCTTGTCTGTATACTCTTGCTTCCACCATTTGTCCTAGGGCTCTATCCGTCCATGGTTTTTTTTTTAAATTTTTTTTCTTAATAATTTTAACTGTAATAACTTTATTATACTTTACCTTCGTTCGTTCTTTCTTTCTTTCCTTCCTTCCTTCCCTCCTTTAGACAACGAATCACCCCAAATTGAGGAGGTGGTCTCTGAGAGCAAGATTTATGATTTTTCCCCCTTTACCCCTTTTTGTGAGGGTGTATGTGTATGCTTCTGTGTAAGATTTTCTCTATATAGCTTTGCTTCCAACATTTGTCCTAAGGTTCTATCCGTCCCTTTTTTTTTTTTCTAAATATTTTTTAATTCAATAACTATATTATACTTTATTTTATTTTTACTGTATCTTCTTTCTTTCTGTCTTTTTTCCTTCTTTCCCTCCTTCCTTCCTTCCTCCCTCCCTCCCTCCCTCCTGTCTTTGCTTCTTTGCTTCTTTCTTCCTTCCTTCCTTTCCTCCTTTCCTTCTTTCTTTCCTCATACTTCTACTAATTCTCTCTACTTTTTCTCCCTTTTATTCTGAGCCGTGTGGATGAAAGGCTCTTGGTGCTCCAGCCAGGAGTCAGGGCTCTGCCTCTGAGGTAGGAGAGCCAACTTCAGGACACTGGTCAACAAGAGACCTCCCAGCTCCACATAATATTAAACGGCGGAAATCTCCCAGTGGCCTCCATCTTAACACCAGCACCCAGCTTCACTCAACGACCAGCAATCCACAGTGCTAGACAACCTATGCCAAACAACTAGCAAAACAGGAACACAACCCCACCCATTAGCAGAGAGGCTGCCTAAAATCATAATAAGGCCACAGACACCCCAAAACACACCACCAGACGTGAACCTGCCCACTAAAGAGACAAGATCCAGCCTCATCCACCACAACACAGGCACTAGTCCCCTCCACCAGGAAGCCTACACAACCCACTGAAACAACCTTAGCCACTGGAGACAGACATCAAAAACAACGGGAACTACGAACGTGCAGCCTGCAAAAAGGAGACCACAAACACAGTAAGATAAGCAGAATGAGAAGACAGAAAAACACACAGCAGATGAAGGAGCAAGATAAAAATGCACCAGACCTAACAAATGAAGAGGAAACAGGCAGTCTACCTGAAAAAGAATTCAGAATAATGATAGTAAGGATGATCCAAAATCTTGGAAGTAGAATGGACAAAATGCAAGAAACAGTTAACAAGGACCTAGAAGAAATAAAGATGAAACAAGCAACGATGAACAACGCAATAAATGAAATTAAAAGTACTCTAGATGGGATCAATAGCAGAATAACTGAGGCAGAAGAACGGATAAGTGACCTGGAAGATAAAATAGTGGAAATAACTACTGCAGAGCAGAATAAAGAAAAAAGAATGAAAAGAACTGAGGACAGTCTCAGAGACCTCTGGGACAACATTAAACGCACCAACATTCGAATTATAGGGGTTCCAGAAGAAGAAGAGAAAAAGAAAGGGACTGAGAAAATACTTGAAGAGATTATAGTTGAAAACTTCCCTAATATGGGAAAGGAAATAGTTAATTAAGTCCAGGAAGCACAGAGAGTCCCATACAGGATAAATACAAGGAGAAATACGCCAAGACACATATTAATCAAACTGTCAAAAATTAAATACAAAGAAAGCATATTAAAAGCAGCAAGGGAAAAACAACAAATAACACACAAGGGAATCCCCATAAGGTTAACAGCTGATCTCTCAGCAGAAACCCTACAAGCCAGAAGGGAGTGGCAGGACATATTTAAAGTGATGAAGGAGAAAAACCTGCAACCAAGATTACTCTACCCAGCAAGGATCTCATTCAGATTTGATGGAGAAATTAAAACCTTTACAGACAAGCAAAAGCTGAGAGAGTTCAGCACCACCAAACCAGCTTTACAACAAATGCTAAAGGAACTTCTCTAGACAAGAAACACAAGAGAAGGAAAAGACCTATAATAACGAACCCAAAACAATATAGAAAATGGGAATAGGAACATACATATCGATAATTACCTTAAATGTAAATGGACTAAATGCTCCCACCAAAAGACACAGATTGGCTGAATGGATACAAAAACAAGACCCTTATATATGCTGTCTACAAGAGACCCACTTCAGACCTAGAGACACATACAGACTGAAAGTAAGGGGATGGAAAAAGATATTCCATGCAAATGGAAACCAAAACAAAGCTGGAGTAGCAATTCTCATATCAGACAAAATAGACTTTAAAATAAGGACTATTACAAGAGACAAAGAAGGACACTACATAATGATCAAGGGATCGATCCAAGAAGAAGATATAACAATTGTAAATATTTATGCACCCAACATAGGAGCACCTCAATACATAAGGCAAATACTAACAGCCATAAAAGGGGAGATCGACAGTAACACATTCATAGTAGGGGACTTTAACACCCCACTTTCACCCATGGACAGATCATCCAAAATGAAAATAAATAAGGAAACACAAGCCTTTAAATGATACATTAAACAAGATGGACTTAACTGATATTTATAGGACACTCCATCCAAAAACAACAGAATACACATTTTTCTCAAGTGCTCATGGAACATTCTCCAGGATAGATCATATCTTGGGTCACAAATCAAGCCTTGGTAAATTTAAGAAAATTGAAATTGTATCAAGTATCTTTTCTGACCACAACGCCATGAGACTAGATATCAATTACAGGAAAAGATCTGTAAAAAATACAAACACATGGAGGCTAAACAATACACTACTTAATAATGAAGTGATCACTGAAGAAATCAAAGAGGAAATAAAAAAATACCTAGAAACAAATGACAATGGAGACACGACGACCCAAAACCTATGGGATGCAGCAAAAGCAGTTCTAAGGGGGAAGTTTATAGCAATACAAGCCCACCTTAAGAAGCAGGAAACATCTCGAATAAACAACCTAACCTTGCACCTCAAGCAATTAGAGAAAGAAGAACAAAAAAACCCCAAAGCTAGCAGAAGGAAAGAAATCAGAAAAATCAGATCAGAAATAAATGAAAAAGAAATGAAGGAAACGATAGCAAAGATCAATAAAACTAAAAGCTGGTTCTTTGAGAAGATAAACAAAATAGGTAAACCACTAGCCAGACTCATCAAGAAAAAAAGGGAGAAGACTCAAATCAATAGAATTAGAAATGAAAAAGGAGAAGTAACAACTGACACTGCAGAAATAAAAAAAATCATGAGAGATTACTACAAGCAACTCTATGCCAATAAAATGGACAACCTGGAAGAAATGGACAAATTCTTAGAAATGCACAACCTGCCAAGACTGAATCAGGAAGAAATAGAAAATATGAAAAGACCAATCACAAGCACTGAAATTGAAACTGTGATTAAAAATCTTCCAACAAACAAAAGCCCAGGACCAGATGGCTTCACAGGCAAATACTATTAAACATTTAGAGAAGAGCTAACACCTATCCTTCTCAAACTCTTCCAAAATATAGCAGAGGGAGGAACACTCCCAAATTCCTTCTACGAGTCCACCATCACCTTGATACCAAAACCAGACAAGGATGTCACAAAGAAAGAAAACTACAGGCCAATATCACTGATGAACATAGATGCAAAAATCCTCAACAAAATACTAGCAAACAGAATCCAACAGCACATTAAAAGGATCATACACCATGATCAAGTGGGGCTTATTATAGGAATGCAAGGATTCTTCAATATACGCAAATCTATCAATGTGATAAACCATATTAACAAATTGATGGAGAAAAACCATATGATCATCTCAATAGATGCAGAGAAAGCTTTTGACAAAATTCAACACCCATTTATGATAAAAACCCTGCAGAAAGTAGGCATAGAGGGAACTTTCCTCAACATAATAAAGGCCATATATGACAAGCCCACAGCAAACATCATCCTCAATGGTGAAAAGCTGAAAGCGTTTCCACTAAGATCAGGAACAAGACAAGGCTGCCCACTCTCACCACTCTTATTCAACATAGTTTTGGAAGTTTTAGCCACAGCAATCAGAGAAGAAAAGGAAATAAAAGGAATCCAAATCGGAAAAGAAGAAGTAAAGCTGTCACTGTTTGCAGATGACATGATACTATACACAGAGAATCCTAAAGATGCTACCAGAAAACTACTAGAGCTAATCAATGAATTTGGTAAAGTAGCAGGATACAAAATTAATGCACAGAAATCTCTGGCATTCCTATATATTAATGATGAAAAATCTGAAAGTGAAATCAAGAAAACACTCCCATTTACCATTGCAACAAAAAGAATAAAATATCTAGGAATAAACCTACCTAAGGAGATGAAAGACCTGTATGCAGAAAATTATAAGACACTGATGAAAGAAATTAAAGATGATACAAATAGATGGAGAGATATACCATGTTCTTGGATGGGAAGAATCAATATTGTGAAAATGACTCTACTACCCAAAGCAATCTACAGATTCAATGCAATCCCTATCAAACTACCACTGGCATTTTTCACAGAACTAGAACAAAAAATTTTGCAATTTGTATGGAAACACAAAAGACCCCGAATAGCCAAAGCAATCTTGAGAACGAAAAAAGGAGCTGGAGGAATCAGGCTCCCTGACTTCAGACTATACTACAAAGCTACAGTAATCAAGACAGTATGGTACTGGCACAAAAACAGAAAGATAGATCAATGGAACAGGATAGAAAGCCCAGAGATAAACCCACGCACATATGGACACCTTATCTTTGATAAAGGTGGCAGGAATGTACAGTGGAGAAAGGACAGCCTCTGCAATAAATGGTGCTGGGAAAACTGGACAGGTACATGTAAAAGTATGAGATTAGATCACTCCCTAACACCATACACAAAAATAAGCTCAAAATGGATTAAAGACCTAAATGTAAGGCCAGAAACTGTCAAACTCTTAGAGGAAAACATAGGCAGAACACTCTATGACATAAATCACAGCAAGATCCTTTCTGACCCACCTCCTAGAGTAATGGAAATAAAAACAAAAATAAACAAATGGGACCTAATGAAACTTCAAAGCTTTTGCACAGCAAAGGAAACCATAAACAAGACCAAAAGACAACCCTCAGAATGGGAGAAAATACTTGCAAATGAAGCAACTGACAAAGAATTAATCTCCAAAATTTACAAGCAGCTCAATAACAAAAAAACAAACAACCCAATCCAAAAATGGGCAGAAGACCTAAATAGACATTTCTCCAAAGAAGATATACAGACTGCCAACAAACACATGAAAGAATGCTCAACATCATTAATCATTAGAGAAATGCAAATCAAAACTACAATGAG
>NW_021698841.1:0-2621 GCF_005190385.1 Monodon monoceros
GGTGAGGAACCCAGCACATGTGGTCTCGAACCAGAGGACACACATCAACAAGGGGCTGGGAATGAGGCAGGTGTCTGGACGGGCACATTTAACTCTCATTTCCCACCAGGAAGAGGAATTAACCAAACGCTGAGCATGCCGTGCCAGAACCAGATTACAGCCTGAAGCAAACCTGCGGTTTTGTGGCCAGCTCAAAAGGAAGCGAGTTAAGAAAGGAAATCAGGGGCACTGTAATTCACAAACCTGCAGAGTTATAAATGACAGCTATTGGCAAAAATATACTGAAGTAAGGCTGCAAAGAAGACTTGAAAACGAGGCAGAATTGCAGGAATCAGATTTCAGGAGGTAGATTTCAATTGCATTTAAAGCATATGAAAAGCAGCAGATCTTTGACAGTGATGCACTTGGACAAAACGAGCGTATGCATTTTTTCCTGAATACATTCAGGAAAAAACGCATACGCCCTTTTTTGTCAACCAAGCACTCGAGCAATGGAAATCCGCACTGCAATGAAGTCTCTTTTCCCATTCTTCAAAAGGGCCATCTGAAAAAAGTGTAAAAACAAGAAACACAGGACAGGCCATGGAGAACAGGGAGCCTTGTTATCCTGATGGGTGGGATGTTAATTGTCAACAGACACTCTGGAGATGTTTATGATGTATCCTGAAACATCTAAAAAACAAAGCTACAGAGCCTAGGTCACTTCCACTTATGGCCCTATAGCTTAGGAATATTAAAATCAACAAGACACAGCCAACACAAAATTTAGGGCTGCTGTGTTTACAAGAACCTTGAGTCCAGTGCACATTAAATATCCCAGAAAGAAAAAAATGGATAAAGAAGTTGTGCTACTTACGTACAATGGAATATCACTCAGCAATGAAATCAATGTCATCAGGCCTGTAGCAGCAAATTGAGTGGATTTAAGCACGATGATTCTAAGAGAAATATGTCACACAGAGAAAGATAGTTATCATAAGATATCACTAATTGAGGGAGTGTAAACTTGGCTCCACATGAACTGGATTACAAAACTGAACAGAGTCTCACATTTAGATAAAAAACTTATGCTTGCTTAAGGGGAAAGTTGAGTTGGGGTGCTGTATAAAACCAGAGATTGAAATTAGCACAGATACCTTTCCATAAGCCAAATATGTAATAGACAAGACCTACTCCTTGCTCAACGAAATAGACTCATCCATGGTGTATCACCTCACACTGGTTAGAATGGGCATCATCAGAAAAATCTACAAACAACAAATGCTGGAAAGGGTGTGGAGATATGGAACCCTCTTCCACTATTGTTGGGAATGTAAATTGATACAGCCACTGTGGAGAACATTATGGAGTTTCTTATAAAACTAAGAATAGAATTACCATATGATACAGCAATCCCACTACTGGTCATATACCCAGACAAAACCATAAATTAAAAAACGACATTCAGCGCAATGTTCATTGCATCACTATTTACAATATCCAGGTAATGGAAGCAACCGAAATGCCCACAGACAGACGAATGCATAAAGATGTGGTACATATATAAAATGGAATATTACTAAGCCAAAAAAAGGAATGAAATTGGGTCACCTGTAGAGACGTTGATGGATCTAGAGACTGTCATACACAGTGAAGTAAGTCAGAAAGAGAAAAACAAAACAAATCTTGTATATTAATGCATATATGTGGAACTTAGAAAAATTGTACAGATGAAACGTTTTGCAAGGCAGAAATAGAGCAACAGATGTAGACAACGAACGTATGGACACCAAGGGGGGAAAGCTGTTGGGGGGATGGTGGTGGGAGGAGTTGAGAGATTGGGATTGGCATGTATACATTTATATGTATAAAACAGATAACCAAAAAGAACCTGCTGTATAAAAAATAAAATAAAATTCAAAATTAAAAAAAAAAATTAAAAAAGTAAAACAGAAAAAATATTCTGCCCTTCACATACATGTATTTATATGAATAAATTATTTCCATGCATATATCTGTAAATACAGAAAAGAGGAATAAAATCTACCTTGAACCAAAACCGAAAAAAAGAAAAAGAAAAACAGAACCCACCAGTTACACAGAGAAAAACCGTATCAGGGCACTTGGTCCAGTTGTAAACAATTCTGAAGTTGGTCAGTGGTGGGGAATCATCTCCCATTCAGACAGAAGGCCCCACGCAACAAGCGTCCTCATTGCAAAGCTGGGGGAGCATGCCGAGGCATCTGTGAGTAAACGTGGGCCGAGCCCCAGGCCAGCTGCTGCTGAAATGTTCCCACCCTTCCCAGGTAAAACACCTGAATATGTACAAGGACTTGAAAGCCTAGAGGAAGGGCCATGGAGCCACATGAGCGACAGCATGCCGGCCGACTTGATGCCTGCAGGCCAGCCAGGATGGCCCTGGCCCTGGGTGCTCTTCTGGAAGCTTTCCATTTCCCTGCCTGAGATACCCCTCCTGTCCTGGCCCCCACTGCTTTCTTCCTTCCTCACCTCTCCCCAGGAAGAAATTCCAGCGGCAGGTATGGGTGACACATCCTCTTCTTTAGCAGGTGGCATCTTGACAACTGCTACAGAAAGTCCAGCAGAGCCCCACTCACACTGGGCCACCCACAAAGCCGTGGCCT
>NW_021698842.1:0-8151 GCF_005190385.1 Monodon monoceros
AAAAGCCCAGGACCAGATGGCTTCACAAGCAAATTCTATCAAACATTAGGGAAGACCTAACACCTATCCTTCTCAAACTCTTCCAAAATATAGCAGAGGGAGGACCACTTCCAAACTCATTCTACGAGGCCACCATCACCCTGATACCAAAACCAGACAAATATGTTACAAAAAAAGAAAACTACAGGCCAATATCACTGATAAACATAGAAGCAAAAATCCTCAACAAAATACTAGCAAACAGAATCCAACAGCACATTAAAAGGATCATACACCATGATCAAGTGGGATTTATCCCATGAATGCAAGGATTCTTCAATATACACAAGTCAGTCAGTGTGATACACCGTATTAATAAATTGAAGGATAAAAACCATATGATCATCTCAATAGATGCAGAAAAAGCTTTCGGCAAGATTCAACACCCACTTATGACAAAAACCCTCCAGAAAGTAGGCATAGAGGGAACTTCCCTCAACATAATAAAGGCCGTATATGACAAACCCACAGCCAACATCGTTCTCAATGGTGAAAAACTGAAACCATTTCCACTAAGATCAGGCACAAGACAAAGTTACCCACTCTCACCGCTGTTATTCAACATAGTTTTGGAAGTTTTAGCCACAGCAATCAGAGAAGAAAAATAAAAGGAATCCAAATTGGAAAAGAAGAAGTAACGCTGTCACTGTTTACAGATGACATGATACTATACCTAGAGAATCCTAAAGATGCTACTAGAAAACTACTAGAGCTAATCAATGAATCTGGTAAAGTAGCAGGATACAAAATTAACGCACAGAAATCTCTTGCGTTCCTATACACTAATGATGAAAAATCTGAAAGAGAAATTAAGGAAACACTCCCATATACCACTGCAAGAAAAAGAATAAAATATCTAGGAATAAACCTACCTAAGGAGACAAAAGACCTATATGCAGAAAAGTATAAGACACTGATGAAAGAAATTAAAGATGATACAAACAGATGGAGAAATATACCACATTCTTGGATTGGAAGAATCAACATTGTGAAAAGGAGTATAATACCCAAAGCAGTCTACAGATTCATGAAGTCCCTATCAAACTACCAATGGCATTTTTCACAGAACTAGAACAAGAAATTTCACAATCTGTATGGAAACAGAAAAGACCCCGAATAGCCAAAGCAATCTAGAGAAAGAAAAACAGAGCTGGAGGAATCAGGGTCCCAGACTTCAGACTAAAGTAATCTGTACTCTGCTAAAAAGCTACAGTAATCAAGACAATATGGTACTGGCACAAAAACAGAAACATAGATCAGTGGAACAGGATAGAAACAGAACAGGATAGAAAGCCCAGAGATAAGCCCATGCACATATGGTCACCTTATAAAGGAGGTCACCTGATAAAGGAGGCAAGAATATACAATGGAGAAAAGACAGCCTCTTCCATAAGTAGTGCTGGGAAAACTGGACAGCTACATGGAAAAGAATGAAGTTAGAACACTCCCTAACACCATACCCAAAAAAAGCTCAAAATGGATTAAAGACCTAAATGTAAGGCCAGACACTATAAAACTCTTAGAGGAAAACATAGGCAGAACACTCTATGACATGAATCACAGCAAGATCTTTTTTGACCCACCTCCTAGAGAAATGGAAATAAAAACAAAAGTAAACAAAGGGAACTTAATGAAACTTAAAAGCTTTTGCACAGCGAAGGAAACCGTAAATGAGACGAAAACACAGCCCTCAGAATGGGAGAAAATATTTGCAAACGAAGCAACTGACAAAGGCTTAATGTATAAAATATACTAGTAGCTTATGCAGCTCAATATGAAAAAAACAAACAATCCAATCCAAAAATGGGCAGAAGACCTAGACATTTCCCCAAAGAAGATATACAGATTGCCAAGAAACACGTGAAAGGATGCTCAACATCACTAATCATTAGAGAAATGCAAATCAAAACCACAATGAGGTATCACCTCACACCGGTCAGAATGGCCATCATCAAAAAATCTACAAACAATAAATGCTGGAGAGGGTGTGGAGAAAAGGGAACCCTCTTGCACTGTTAGTGGGAATGTAAATTGATGCAGCCACTATGCAGAACAGTATGGATGTTCCTTAAAAAACTAAAAATAGAACTACCATATGACCCAGCAATCCCAGTACTGGGCATATACCCTGAGAAAACCATAATTCAAAAAGAGTCATGTACCACAATGTTCACTGCAGCACTATTTACAATAGCCAGGACATGGAAGCAACCTAAATGCCCGTAGACAGACAAATGGATGAAGAAGATGTGGTACATATATACCAATGGAATATTACTCAGCCATAAAAAGGAACGAAATTGGGTCATTTGTAGAGACATGGATGAATCTATAGACTGTCATACAGAGTGAAGTATGTCAGAAAGAGAAAAACAAATACGCTGACACATATATATGGAATCTAAAAAAAAAAATAATGGTTCTGAAGAACCTAGGGGCAGGAGAGCAATAAAGATGCAGATGTAGAGAATGGACTTGAGGACATGTGGAGGGGGAAGGATAAGCTGGGACAAAGTGAGAGGGTGGCCGGACATACATACACTACCAGATGTAAAATAGATAGCTAGTGGAAGCAGCCACATAGCACAGGGAGATCAGCTCTGTGCTTTGTGACCACCTAGAGGGGTGGGATAGGGAGGGTGGGAGGGAGATGCAAGAGGGAGGGGATATGGGGATATATATATACATATAGCTGATTCACTTTGTTATACAGAAGAAACTAACACATTAATAAAAGCAATTATACTCCAATAAAGATGTTTAAAAAAAAGGATGGAGACAAAGATGTTTTCCTTTCATGGTGGTTGATCTCATGGGGTGTTTGGGTTTCCCAGGGGAAAAGTCAGTGTCCTGCCAGCAGGTTGACGTCATGGCCCTTTTCAGAAGAAGCAGGGAACCAGCTGTTGTGGAGACTAACTGTGAGCCCAGATGTGCAGTTGAGCCCCAGAGTAAACAAATCGCCATTATAACCTGTAAAGCAATAGCAGCTGTTCTAGTTCTGGCCATCCGGCGTTGCGTATCTGGCTTTTGGGAAGAGAAGGGCTCGTGGAGCAGGACGTCTTCCAAGCATTGGGAGAGTGGTGCTTCTGGGGTTTGCTCACCCAGCAGATTCCGGGTGACAGGGCTGTCAGGTCCTTCGGCCATGTCCATCCACTGAGTGTCAGGGACCAGCCGGCTTGAGGAATCAGGGCCCAGTCCCTCTCAGCTGAAAGAGCATGCAGACGTCATTGTTCTAGCTCCTCCTTTTACAGCCCAGGGTCTGCAGGGAGTTTTATGTGATTGTGACGTACTAAAGAGAACTGGTTGGGGTTTGAGCTCAGTCTTGGATCAAAGTCAAGGTTCATGTGGTAAGTCTCTGTGGCTAGTGTGGGGTGAGCGTGTGGCCATGGTCATTTCATCTGTGGCCTGGGTTGGCTGTCAGTCCTTAGCTGCTCTTGAGGATCCTGTCTGTGATGGAGGTTGGTCTCTTTCTGTGTGGCAGTAACCCTAACCACCCCATGAGAATCTCACCAGTGACCCTGGTCTTAGCTGTACCAGACCAACCTGCCACCCCATCACCCCCTCCCTAAAAGATAAAAGCCAGGCAGATGCCCAGTCTGCCACTGCCTGGTGTTTGGCCGCCTGGGCTGTGGAAGTCTTGGCTGGAAAGGACCTTGTCTGTCAGGCGGTGGGTGGGGGAGGGGAGCCCCATGAGCAGGTTAGGGTGGTAGGCCTGGCCCTTTTGGGGTCACAACTTGCCTAGGCCAAGTGGATACCAGCTGTGCCCAGAGAAAGAGCTGCCCCAGCTGGAACAGATTCAGTTGGTGACTGAGCCCATTGTGAAACAACAGGTCTGGGTAGGTAACAATCAAGAGCCATCCCTCGCCTTCCATGAGAGGTTCTTTTTTTTTTTTTCTTTCAGATTTACTCATTTATTTATTCATTTATTTAGCAATCAGATTTTAAAAAATTAATTAATTAATTAATTTATGGCTGTGTTGGGTCTTCGTTGCTGTGCGCGGGCCTTCTCTAGTTGCAGCGAGTGGAGGCTACTCTTCATTGTGGTGCACGGGCTTCTCATTGACGTGGCTTCTCTTGTTGCGGAGCATGGGCTCTAGGCGCTCAGGCTTCAGTAGTTGTGGCACATGGGCTCAGTAGTTGTGGCACACAGGCTTAGTTGCTCCACGGCATGTGGAAATCTTCCCGGACCAGGGCTCGAACCCGTGTCCCCTGCATTGGCAGGCGGATTCTTAACCACTGTGCCACCAGGGAAGCCGTAGCAAACAGATTTTTTTAAAAAAATTATTTATTTTTGAATGTGTTGGGTCTTCGTTTCTGTGCGTGGGCTTTCTCTAGTTGTGGCGAGCGGGGTCCATTCTTCATCGTGCCACGGGCCTCTTACTGTCACGGCCTCTATTGTTGCAGAGCACAAGCTCCAGGCGCGCAGGCTCAGTAGTTGTGGCTCACGGTTTGCTCCGCGGCATGTGGGATCTTCCCAGACCAGGGCTTTGAACCCGTGTCCCCTGCATTGGCAGGCAGATTCTCAACCACTGCGCCACCAGGGAAGCCCATAGCAAACAGATTTTGATTGAGTTTCTGCTGTGGTCATAGCACAGGCTACAAACACATTTCAACAACTCTTATAAGAAATTATCTTTGGTTTCTGGTTTATAATTTTAGATGTATACACTTAAACTGAAATTAATACTACTTAAATTGGTCAAATAGATCTTCAAACTAAAGAACAACAACAATAATTTGGAACTGTCGGGGAGAAAGAATCAGGCAGTTTGAAAACTAAGAGTTACAGACATTCCACTGGAACCCTGAAAGCTGAACATGTTAATTTATCAATTATTTATTCATTTGACTGAACTGCTAAATTATATTAGACTATAATTTACATAAAGTCTTCACAGTAAGAAATACTTGGGGATTTAGAAATCCATTATTATGCATAAATGCATATTGAGAAGATTTCAATTATACTGAAACTGTTTGACCCTCAATTCAAAGTGTTCTAATGGTATTTTGCAAATTGAATCCCCGTATAAAGCTCAGTAGTTTGTTGTTATCTGAGTTTGAATATACAGCTTTAGATACATCATATGTTCGTTGTACTTTACCATTGTATTTTTTTTTTTTTTTTGCGGTACGCGTGCCTCTCACTGCTGTGGCCTCTCCCGTTGCGGGGCACAGGCTCTGGAAGTGAAGGCCCAGCAGCCATGGCCCATGGGCCCAGCCGCTCCGCGGCATGTGGGATCCTCCCAGACCAGGGCACGAACCCGCGTCCCCTGCATCGGCAGGCGGACTCTCAACCACTGCGCCACCAGGGAAGCCCAGTATTTTTTTTAAAAACATCTTTATTGGAGTATAATTGCTTTACAATGGTGTGTTAGTTTCTGCTTTATAGCAAAATGAATTAGCTATACATATACATACATCCCCATATCTCCTCCCTCCTGCATCTCCCTCCCACCCTCCCTATCCCACCCCTCTAGGTGGTCACAAAGCACCGAGCTGATCTCCCTGTGCTATGCGGCTGCTTCCCACAAGCTATCTATTTTACATTTGGTAGTGTATGTATGTCCATGTCACCCTCACACTTCGTCCCAGCTTACCCTTCCCCCTCCCCGTGTCCTCAAGTCCATTCTCTACATCTGCGTCTTTATTCCTGTCCTGCCCCTAGGTTCTTCATAACCATTTAAAAATTTTTTTTAGATTCCAAATATAGGTGTTAGCATGTGGTATTTGTTTTTCTCTTTCTGACTTACTTCACTCTGTATGACACACTCTAGGTCCATCCACCTCACTACAAATAACTCAATTTCGTTTCTTTTTATGGCTGAGTAATATTCCATTGTATATATGTGCCACATCTTCTTTAACCATTCATCTGTTGATGGACATTTAGATTGCTTCCATGTCCTGGCTATTGTAAATAGAGCTGCAATGAACATTGTGGTACATGACTCTTTTTGAATTATGGTTTTCTCAGGGTATATGCCCAGTAGTGGGATTGCTGGGTCATATGGTAGTTCTATTTTTAGTTTTTTAAGGAACATCCATACTGTTCTGCATAGTGGCTGTATCAGTTTACATTCCCACCAACAGTGCAAGAGGGTTCCCTTTTCTCCACACCCTCTCCAGCATTTATTGTTTGTAGATTTTTTGATGATAGCCATTCTGACTGGTGTGAGGTGATACCTCATTGTAGTTTTGGTTTGCATTTCTCTAAAGATCAGTGATGTTGAGCATCCTTTCATGCGTTTGTTGGCAATCTGTATATCTTCTTTGGAGAAATGTCTATTTAGGTCTTCTGCCCATTTTTAGATTGGGTTGTTTGTTTTTTTGATATTGAGCTGCGTGAGCTACTTGTATATTTTGGAGATTAATCCTTTGTCAGTTGCTCCATTTGAAAATATTTTCTCCCATTATGAGGGTTGTCTTTTCATCTCGTTTATGGTTTCCTTTGCTGTGCAAAAGCTTTTAAGTTTCATTAGGTCCCACTTGTTTATTTTTGTTTTTATTTCCATTTCTCTAAGAGGTGGGTCAAAAGAATCTTGCTGTGATTTATGTCATAGAGTGTTCTGCCTATGTTTTCCTCTAAGGGTTTTATAGTGTCTGGCCTTACCTTTAGGTCTTTAATCCATTTTGAGTTTATTTTTGTGTATGGTGTTAGGGAGTGTTCTAATTTCATTCTTTTACAAGTAGCTGTCCAGTTTTCCCAGCACCACTTATTGAAGAGGCTGTCTTTTCTCCACTGTATATTCTTGCCTCCTTTATCAAAGATAAGGTGACCATATGTGCATGGGTTTATCTCTGGGCCATCTATCCTGCTCCATTGATCTATATTTCTGTTTTTGTGCCAGTACCATACTGTCTTAAATACTGTAGATTTTTAGTATAGTCTGAAGTCTGGGAGCCTGATTTATTCAGCTCTATCTTTCTTTCTCAAGATTGCTTTGGCTATTCGGGGTCTTTTCTGTTTCCATACAAATTGTGAAATTTCTTTTTCTAGTTCTGTGAAAAATGCCATTGGTACTTTGATAGGGACTTCATGAATCTGTAGATTGCTTTGGGTAGTATAGTCCTTTTCACAATGTTGATTCTTCCATTCCAAGAACGTGGTACATTTCTCCATCTGTTTGTATCATCTTTCATTTCTTTCATCAGTGTCTTATACTTTTCTGCATATACGTCTTTTGTCTCCTTAGGTAGGTTTATTCCTAGATATTTTATTCTTTTTCTTGCAGTGGTATATGGGAGTGTTTCCTTAATTTCTCTTTCAGATTTTTCATCATTAGTGTATAGGAACGCAAGAGATTTCTGTGCGTTAATTTTGTGTCCTGCTACTTTACCAGATTCATTGATTAGCTCTAGTAGTTTTCTGGTAGCATCTTTAGGATTCTCTAGGTATAGTATCATGTCATGTGCAAACAGTGACAGCTTTACTTCTTCTTTTCCGATTTGGATTCCTTTCATTTCTTTTTCTTCTCTGATTGCTGTGACTAAAACTTCCAAAACTATGTTGAATAATAGTGGTGAGAGTGGGCAACCTTGTCTTGTTCCTGATCTTAGTGGAAGTGGTTTCAGTTTTTCACCACTGAGAATGATGTTGGCTGTGGGATTGTCATATACGGCCTTTATTATGTTGAGGGAAGTTCCCTCTATGCCTACTTTCTGGAGGGTTTTTGTCATAAATGGGTGTTGAATCTTGTCGAAAGCTTTTCCTGCATCTACTGAGATGATCATATGGTTTTTATCCTTCAATTTGTTAATATGGTGTATCACATTGACTGACTTGTGTATATTGAAGAATCCTTGCATTCATGGGATAAATCCTACTTGATCATGGTGTATGATCCTTTTAATGTGCTGTTGGATTCTGTTTGCTAGTATTTTGTTGAGGATTTTTGCATGTATTTTCATCAGTGATATTGGCCTGTAGTTTTCTTTTTTTGTAGAATCTTTGTCTGGTTTTGGTATCAGGGTGATGGTAGCCTTGTAGAATGAGTTTGGGAGTGGTCCTCCCTCTGCTATATTTTGGAAGAGTTTGAGAAGGATAGGTGTTAGGTCTTCCCTAAATGTTTGATAGAATTTGCTTGTGAAGCCATCTGGTCCTGGGCTTTT
>NW_021698843.1:0-591 GCF_005190385.1 Monodon monoceros
CAGGTACGATGATTCTACGTGAAATAAGTCACACAGAATAAGAAACATCATAAGATATCACTAATACACAGAATGTAAACTTGGCTACACATGAACTGAATTACAAAAGAGAACAGGATCTAAAATTTAGAAAACCAACTTATGCTTGCTTAAGGCTAAAGGTGAGTTGGGGTGCTGCATAAAAACAGAGATAGAAATTAGCACAGATACCGTTCCATAAGCCAAATATGTAATAGTCAAGACCTACTCCTTGCTCAACGAAATGGACTAAACACCGCATATTCAATGCCTAGGAATACAGCTGACTACTACGAATCTTCAAACCCATGGATTTATATGTCTCCATAAGAGAATCAAGTGTGTGTACAGTGGCATGAATGCAGCAGAGAAAATCCGATAAATCCCATTATCAAAATGAATTACAAAAACAAAACAAAATGACAGTGAAATAGAGAACAATTCTTAAATAATTCATTCAGGGCTTGTGATGCAAACTGGATTTACCACATCTACATCCAGAGCTGAGTGAGACATACGGTTGGACACTTTGGGCTGATAGCATTGGTGAGGTTTAATGAGCAAATGCAGACC
>NW_021698843.1:691-1074 GCF_005190385.1 Monodon monoceros
GGAGCAAATGCAGACCCTTTGAAGTCATACTGCATGGTACCCATTCCATGGGTCCCAACTCTCCAGGTTTAAGGGATTCTTCCTTCAGCTAAAACATGCATGGGAAACCCACAGTATGGTGTACCTTGTAACCGGGAAACGTTTTCAAATGCATCTCAGTTTTCGTCCCCTTTTACTCGGGTTTACCATTCCAGTCTCTTTACTAACACTCTCCCCTCTTGGAGAGTCAGTGTCTTTAACCTCCTGTTTGGCACAGTTTGCAATTTCTGCGCAAGATGAACAGGAATAGGGAGAACCAATGAGAGACTAGCTGTAGGTGTCGGCACGGGCAAATGAAACGCTCATTTCCCACCAGGAATAGGAATTAACCAAAGTCTCCGCAT
>NW_021698844.1:0-2557 GCF_005190385.1 Monodon monoceros
ACATCTTCAGGATAATCAAGACTCTTTCCTAGTCTGCTACAGCCTCACCTGTATCCACCCTGCCTCCTCCTGAGGCCTACTGATACCCCCAGAACTCTTGGCTGTGTCTGGACCACTCTAGAAAGTGTTGCGCAGCCTTACCTCTTCCTACGTGTTCCTCCTCTCTGCACAGGGCCCTCCCTGTGCAGGGCAAAGCTCTTTTCTCATCTTCTCTGTGGGACTCTCCCTGACACTCACACCCAGGAGGATCCATGGTTTTCTCATCTATGGACTCCTAGAGTCTATGCTGCTTTTATGGCATTGCCTCAGTTTTAGAGCCTCAGTTGATTTTGAGCTCCTCAAGGGCATAAGCATATTTTATTCATCTTACTAGTTCTGGCTAAAGGATTGGTTCTTGGTAATCATGTGAGTAAGATATGTATATAAGGTTGTTAGAGACTTGTTCTTTCCTGCTAAAACAGAGATCTCATCAACTAGGGAAAAGGCATAGAGCATTTTATTTATAATACTTGGCATGCTATGCAGTTAGTGTTTATTTTGAGTACAGGTCTTCCAGCAGTTTCCACTGCCTAAGAAGTATGTGTGATACAAAGGAAGTAATTGCCTATGTTTCTGCTTAATGGCAAGAATTTGATTCCGAGTCTGTAAGCCCTACTAGGAGTATATTTAATAATTTGGCTACTATGAAATGTGCTGGTTGAGATCTCATGACTTTGAGGCTTCACCCACCATATGGATTCTGAGTAAAGAAGTTCACAGATGATTCCTATTTTAGATTGTATGATGATACACAGAGAGCCATGCCAGAGCCAGTTTCTATTCCCCAGCTGTGTAAGTTGAGTGTGTGTAACTCCATGAATACAGACTGACAAGTTGGTTTAATATCACCTCGAGAGAGGGCTTCAGCTACAGCATTGTTGGACTGATGACGTAATACAGCTTTGCAGGCTGTAATAGGTTTGGCAGGAGGTTTCATGGGGTATGGGGCTTTAGGGTTCAACTTTGGAGCCTCTGAGAAGGGCTGATGCTTTCACCTGTAACTGTGCTGGGGGAGCTCCCTATAATTAGAGCTTCAGACCTTTGAATGGGGCTAGAGAGGGAACACAAGGCTTTAGAGTTAGCAGGAGAAAATGAACATGAAGGAAAAAAAAAAAACCAATAAGCGGTCACGGAGCTGGCAAGAGTGAAGGCAATAATGAGACAGAATTAGTTCTTACTGACAACTTGAAATTGCCTGGAACATTATAAAATCAATCAGCCTGTGAAAAGCAGACTCACAGTGACCACTGGCTGGTGTGATATTTCCAATTTGTCTGGACACAAATTTAGAGAAGCCAGCGGAGATTTAGCCTAATAAACAGCTTTTGGCTGGTGCAAAGGTTTTGAAAAGAGGGCTCAAAATTAGCTTCATCCAGGGTTCTCTTTCTCCAGCAATCTTGACATTACCCATTTTTCCCTTCAAACATCTGTTGCTGTTTTGCTGTCCTTACAATGAATTACAAAAAGTCATAGTGTCTTTTCCTATTGAATATTCCTTTGTGGATTGTTTCTCTGCTTTTTATCCTCTCTAGTGGCATTTAACACTGTTGGAGTGGCCCTCAAATTTTTGATGAACTACAGGAAACTATTATCCTACTAAAGTTACTCTTCTAACAGTTGCAGTGGTTGCTGAGCATATAGGAACTCCTCAAGGAGTTTCAGTCTCTAGAAAGAGGCAGGTGATCAGCCCTCAGCTGCAATAGGTTCAGAGAGGTGTTTGATTGTATTTGGTGGCTAAGACTTGGCAGAGCAGGGGTTGTGTAGGGTTACTAACTTTATCCCCGGAACGTCGCGTAGATGGAGCTTTGTTCAGTGGTTTAAAAAAAAGACTCCCAAGGAGGTGGATGTGTTGAGAAAGGGAATTTCAGACACAGGGGACAGCAAGTACAGAGTCGCAGGAGTATGAACAGATCTCCAGGTTTACGTGATGGCCGGGTGGTGGAGGGCTGCGGGTGGAAGTGCCAGTGGAGGAGGCTTAGGTCGGGAAGGGCGCCCTCTGCAGGCCACGTGGAGCAGCGCAAGTTCGTGCACACAGCAGGTGCTCACAAGTGTTTACCGCGTGGCTGAAGGAACGAAAGGAAGGACTTCAAAGCAGGGAGACCCCTGATTAGATTCGTTTTAAATTTCTCCTGCCTGCCACTGTGAGGAATGGTCTGGAAGGGGTGAGTCCGGAACAGAATCCTCACGGGGTGGGGGGATAGTGTCCCCCAAGGGACACTGGATAACGTATGGAAGTGTTGTAGGTTGTTATAACTTGGGGCTTGCTACTGGCATCTAGGTACACATCTTAGAATGAAGAGGACAGCTCCTACCCCGACCCCCCCAAATTATCCAACCCCAAGTGCAGGACAGTGGTGAGGCTGAGAAAGCCAGGTCTAGTATGAGAACATCCTTAGCACACAGGTTGTAAATGTACTGAAACTACTACTGAAATGTATAGAGAAGATGTTTCTTAAATTTGCTTAGAGCTGGTCTGATATTCCTCAAGAGCCCCACTTACCAGGTTGAAGGAAAAAAA
>NW_021698845.1:0-935 GCF_005190385.1 Monodon monoceros
CTCCAGGCTAAACAGGCCACTCCCTCCTCAAAGCTTCAAATCACATATGTCAGACCCTGGGATGACACTTCCACTCTGTTCCCTGTATATTCCTGCTGGACTAAGCTTCCGGGGACGTCTCTCTCCAGCATGGAGCACACACGGGGTCCTGAGAGCAGATCCCTGGTGCCCCTGGACCCCTCTGATCACCAGCTCAAATGGCTTCTTCTGCCTTCCCCACGTCCTGACGTTGGCCTGAGCATGGTCCCTGGCACACAGTAATTTTTTTTTTTTTAAACAAGTATCCACTGAATGAACACAAAATTACCCACAAGAACAAGTCACGCCCATTACAAAAGAGAAGGAGCCCCACGCTGACTGCGGGGGTTTAGCCACACTGGTCTGCACTCTTCCCCTGAAGGGGCAGCTCCTCTTCCACAGGGCAGGGCGGCAGGGACCCGCGATGCAGCCCCGGGCAAGGACAACTTTTTTGTTGTTTTTTAAGTAATAAACAAAAAATATAATCATAATGAGCCTGATTTTCAAATTTAACTTTAATAAGGGTAATCCAAAGCTAAATATTCAGATTTTTAAAAAATCAATGCTCCAAACTTTCAGTTTTTGTTTTTTTTTAAAATTCAAATACTTAAACTCAGGGTTAGTTTCTACCAATGAGTAAAATTATTGGGTAAAAGAGAAACACTTTGGGAACTTCATTAAATGATTTGGGCCACACTAATCATATACGATTTCACTCAAAAATCAAGACCTAGGGCTTCCCTGGTGGCGCAGTGGTTGAGAGTCCGCCTGCCGATGCAGGGGACACGGGTTCGTGCCCCGGTCCGGGAAGATCCCACATGCCGCGGAGCGGCTGGGCCCGTGAGCCACGGCCGCTGGGGCTGCGCGTCCGGAGCCTGTGCTCCGCAACGGGAGAGGCCCGCGTACCGCAAAAAACA
>NW_021698845.1:1335-14054 GCF_005190385.1 Monodon monoceros
CCCAGCCGCTCCGCGGCATGTGGGGTCTTCCCGGACCGGGGCGCGAACCCATGTCCCCTGCATCGGCAGGCGGACTCTCAACCACTGCGCCACCAGGGAAGCCCAAGAATGGCTTTGTTTATCCTCCTCCTCCATCCAGGAAAGCCTGGTTGGGCTCCTGGTGGGCACTGCAATTCATTACTTGGTTGCCCAGTGGTCTGAAAAGAGTTCCAAGTATTTTATACTAACAACTTATTAATCAATAAACCCTATGCGGACAGTCAGAAATGAGATGAGCTCCACAGACCTGCGATCTCTAAGGGCATATTCATAGTTTAGTTTTACGTAAGGAATGGTGTCCTCTGCAGCCGGAATGCTTAACTGGCCCTTTTTCTAGCGGACGGTCTCAGGAGACAAGAGGAATACATGAGATTTTTGTGATCTTTAAATCTGTCCATGGGCCAAAATACTAGTGCTATTATTTCATTTGAAGTATTTAAGCCAGTTCTTCAGAAACTCTCTCTAGATGATAGAGCTGGAAACCAAAAAGGGGGGGAGAAAGCTGTCTTAATGTTAACTTCAATACCCGGACACAATGATTAGGAACTACATCACACGCTCCTATCCTAGAGAAGCCTCTAGTCCCCAGCACCGTGCCAGGCACATGGTGGATTCTCAGTGCTCATTTTCATAGACTAAAAGACTGTTCTACTCTTAAGGTACACTAAAATGTTACCAACAGTTGAAAATGATTCCGAAACAAATATTTAACTGCCATGAATTCCCAGAGACAATCTTAACATCGAATAGTCTATCTCCAGGGTACGGCTATTACACAGTAATATGTGTAATAGCAAATTTACAGTGGTTACATAACTGGGTTGTAGAACCGATCTGTTAAATGTTCTAGAGTGTTTGGGGAGTTTGAGAAAACTTCCAGGAAGTTCAGCAGTTGACGGGGAGTGTGTGATTCAGGAAGAGAGCAATCTGGCCTCCCCCAAGCGCCAGTGTTAAGGTGACCTGAAATTTGTCTCCCTTACCCACCCTCCCCACCTGTACTTTCTGCCCCTGCAGGAGCCAAAGTTTGGGCACACAGGGAGCCCCACACCTCCCGCCAGCGCCTCCGGCGCGGCTACTCCTGCTTTCTCCCGCGGTCAGGTCCCATGAATATGATTCATGCCCACCCCGCGCAGCACGGCATGACTGCCTGTCAGTGGGGCCTCGGGGCACGAAAGAAAAGAGGACCTGCGTGAGACGATGGCCAAGGAAATAAGCATTTATTGACTTTCTCTGTTTTTTATAATTAGAACAGCAGCAGCAACGAGGGTACGACAGCAATTACGGCAGCTGCAGAGGCAGCCACGGCAAGTGCAAGGCCAGGCAGGCAGCGCGTACTCAGGCACCTCCCGGGCCGGGTCAGGCTCTCGCTGCCTCGGCTGATACTCGCGGTAACCCTGAGAACTAAGTGTCACTGTCCCCACTGGACCTCGGGAACTGGAGGTGCCGTCCTCGGAAGCTGCTTCTCCTCGAGCTCCCAACTCTGGTTAGAACTCAAGATAAAGAAATAGGAAAGAGTAGAATATGCAACGACGTATAAAACCTTCATCCACTGAACACGAAGACAACGAAACTGCGTACAGAAACCGGATCAGACCTAAACCAGAGAGTCTAAAAGGCACTAAAAATGGGGGTTAGGACCAGTGGATATAATCTACACGGAGATCCAATGATGACCGTTTTTATCAGTCGTGCTACTGGATACTAACGACTCACTGAAGGAAAAGAAAAGACTGGTTCAAAGTCTTCGAAGTCAGAACGTCATCATTTCTGTTATGCCAAGAAGGAAGGGAAGAATTCCGGGGCCACTAGGAGATGAAGGGAGACCCCAGTGGGGCAGCCCTCCCGCAGGCCGGGACCCAGATCTCCCTGCTGATTCCCAGCCCCAGGTGAATTGCTGTCACCACGTTTCAAGTGCTGCTTCTACGAGAGATTGAAAAGGGTGGCGGGAGTTCTCTATCGACGACGAAAACTCGCTTCCTGTACTTCTCACAATGTCTCCGGTGGTCACCCTTCCAGACCTGTCAGCTGCCGTCCAGCACTCGTGGGGGGTCAGAGAACCTAAGGGTACTCACTACCCTGTGAAGGACACGGCAGGTGTCCGCCAGCATCAGGGCAGATTACACACGACCGTCCCTCCGACACAGTTCGCATCAGGACCTAAAGCCACAAACTACCACCCCTATCGTCACAGGCCCTTTTAGTCTAAAAACCCCGCCCACCACTGTGAGGTTAGGAACCCGCTTTGCTAATTCATTGCATCCTCCATTACTAGTTTATCCCAGGAGTCTGGAGTTTCAAAATATATTTGGAAGAAAACAGTCCTTTGGTTTATAGCAGAAACTTGTATGACCTCCTTATTCTGCCTCTAGGAATTCTGTTCCTTTCTCTCCTGCGCTTGCTCTTTGATGGTTCTGGAAACCTCTCTTTACCCCCACCTCTCATCTTTCTCCTCAAAAGCCCGCACATTCTTCTAATGCTGTTTTCCTAACCTTATGACTCTACTTAGAAGCACAGGGCCCGCGGTAGCTCTCTGTCATCTCATTGAGAGGCACCGCCCACCTCAGTGCGTCAAAGGCCATCACGATTTGATCCTGAGGAACCCCTTCATCCACCGTCTTCCGAGAAATCACTGAAAATACTAAAGCCCATGTTTTCATTTAAAACCCGTTACCCCTCCCTGGGGTTTGAATCCATGAGCACATGTTGAGGAGAAATATCAATACTACCCACAACTTCGAAGACCACCTGGGGCCATGGTGGATGGAAGGCCCTCCGGGGTGGGGAGAGATTGAGACCCCGACACTCGGGTCAGCCGGCTGACTCAACCAGAGGCCACCTCATGAGAGAGACGGACCAGGCACTTTTCCAGTGCCCAGCCAAGCAGACGGGAGGAGGGAGCCGGCTCCCTCAGGGAATGGTTTTGTCTAGGGTGGCCCTGTACCTGATCCTGCAGGTACAGAAAAGCACCTGGTCCACAGACCCCGGCCCCAGAGGAAAGAGAATCTCTGCTGCAGGAGAGGGAAGGCCGTGGTGGGAGGGGCTGGGCGAGGCTGCTGCCCCTAGCTGCTGGGTGTGGGACACCCACCCCCAGACTTCACGGTGCGCCCGTCTGGTGCCAGGAGCGGGGGAGTGATGGGGGCCCACGGGCTGGAAGTCTCTTAAACGGTTAGAAATCCAAGAGTTGGAGGAATGAATTTAAAGAGGGAGCTCTACTTTGGGAGAAAGTCCAAAAGATCGAGCGCCGACCTTTCAACAAAGCGTAAGTCCCAGGCAGACCATAAGCTTCAAACTACCACCTAGCTCTTTCTCTCCCCACTTCCTCAACTCTCTCAGTACCCCCAAGGCCAAAGATGACTGACCTTGAAGATTTCTCCTGTGGACTAGTCATCCCAGCTCACGGAGCAACCTTCGGCATCATCTCTCCCTCCCTCCACCCCCTTGCTTGCAGCTTACTTCTTTCACAGTATGTGAACCAGAACTGACCCCAGGAATCTTGGATTAAAACGGGTATGTTTCTTTAACATATTTTTAAAACACTTTTTTGAGATGGGTTTGGGTCTCAGCATTATGTTCCAAAAATCATGAAGGAAATTTTATAAGATGAATTTGACTTCACCTTTGAGTTTTTACTGCTTGACAATTTCACTAAACAATTGGGAGGTTAGGTGATCTTCATTTATATTAGGCTTTTGGAGGGCCTCTTCGCCATGGTTAGGCTGTATTCTTTCCTTCCTTCCATCTACCTATCTATTTTTAAAGTACAGTCGATTTACAGGTTAGGCTGTATTTTAAACAGGGCTAAGGATTCAAACCATAAGGCCCAAATGTGTGAAAATCAATTTCAGGTTCAAGGTACAGGTTCTAACACTCCACTCTTCGTATCAACGTGCACATATCAAGCCTTGTAGATAGTTTCATGGCTTTCAGTTCAAAAGAAAAGGGCAAGTAGCCAGATGTGCACATAAATTCCAAATAAAAAGCATAATGATGAGACCAACATACGTGAGATAATTATGGAATTATTTGTTCACAAAATGTTAATGACTTGAAAAAAGAAAAAAAAAACCTACTCCTCCTTGGAGTTCCGTAGAGTTGAAAACTTAAAGGTAACTCAAAGACAAAGGAGATATTACTGGGCACATCGATGCCTAACAATCCCTTAGAGGACTGTTGATCAAACAGCACTACTGGAAAAGGTAGTGACAGACCTTTTGCTCTGCGGTGCTTACGGGCTACGCATAAAAGAAGCAATGTGTAGGCAGTAGCGACTGAATTGTTTATGCGCTCAAACAGTTGCCTTGAAGGATAATAAAACTGAGCATGAAATGAAGGTTCATGCAGGTCTATGAGCAAAACAGAAACAAAAACCCAGAAACCAAGCCCCCGTCCTCCCAGGCCACCCTGCCAGGCCCCCCACCCCGCAAGTTCTTCCTCTGGGCTGAAACCCCTTGTGTTTGGAAGACCTACAGGCTTTATCCATTCACCTGGTGGCTCATGAAGACCAGAAACACTGTCATAGAAAGAAGCTCTCTGAATATTCTGAATCTCTAAGGCAGAGAAACAGCAAAAACAGGAGGACAGAAGGGCAAATACACAAACACTTCAGTTAGTGTGAAAGACATTCGACATCACAAGTCAACTTTGCAATCGGGCTACAAAAGAGGCTAGTCCAGGGCAGACCCCATGCAAACATTACTACTTGGAGAATTTGCACATCTGGACAAAGTTCTGTATGAAATAAATGTACACAGCGGAATCGTTCCCAACTCCAGGTGTGAGCATTATATCATATTAATGTCAAATGGTTATTACCCCCATGTAAACGCAGGATGAAACTGAAGAGTAATGAGGTACTATCTGTGTTGTCTTTCATAAAATTATCCTCCAATGAGGACAAGACTGCGGCAAGTCAGACTACTCTGGAAAAGGTAAATATTAGTGGCATTTACTGTCACCAATTCACAGTGCTGTGTAATTTTATTTCCCATCCAGATTTTGGAAATATAATTTACTTCAAATACAAACTACGAATAGGCAACTACCACTAAGGAAAACAAAATTCCATTGTAGCGAGTTCTATTGTACAAAATGTTAAAGCAACTTCAAATCATAACTAAGATGATACCTATTGATCATACCGTTACTCATGAAAATATCATAGGAGATACATTTACATGAAAATGTAATTTTTAGGTCTTTTCTTCCTTGTACGTTAGCCCCGAGGGGTGGCAAGAAATCCGTGTGCAGCTGGGAGAGAGATCGCAAAACATCTTTCAGCAAAAAACTAGGGCACTATGAATCTCTAGGGCAGGGCTGCCACCAATAAATCTTATTTCTCCTGGTTTGGCCTGGAGAAAACTCTAACACAAAGTTTATTTTAACATGCAATGTTTTATACTCAAGGCATTGCACCTTCACAGGCAAACTATATTCATGCATCATATAACTCATACATTCAGTCAACCTGTCATTTTCTGCCCTTCCATTGATGTGGCTGTAACAAGAGAAAATAATCACATGCTTTTCCAGGGCTATTTTCTTTTCCTAGAGAAGAAGCTCCCCTTCTCCCAAGACATCTCTACGTCCAGAGTGAGCATGGCGAGTCCTCCACCCTACGACCCTCTTCAAAGTCCTGAGCCTGCCGCTGACCTCACGCGTGCAACACACGGTCCTCGAAATCGGAGGAGCCTGGCATTAGGCTCTGCCTGCCCCTCCCTCCGATGGTGGGTCACCTCTGAGAGCCTGTCACTCAGATTAAACTGAGTAACCGTCCACCTGAGCTGACGGATGGCAGGGCTTCCCACTAAGAGAAGCGATACCAGGAGAGCAAACACACAGGATGAGTCCGGAGTGGATGCCGGCACAGCCAGGTCACAATGGGGAGAGGGTTTCTGCTCAGCCCACTTGGACAAAAGTGGCCACACGTGCTCCCAAGCTGGCCACGTGGAGAAAGGTGAGGGCCCCGGCAGGGCCTGAGCTGTGGGCCAAGGACAGGTGGACAGGGCTTGAGCCAGGACGGGAGGGCCCCGCAGGCCACACGCCTTTCCTCTCAGAGCTTCTGCCATCAAGTGAGTAACCTGTCTGTAGCTAGTCCATGAAAAGCACAGAAAGGCAGGTAAGGGCTCTGCAGATGGGGTCCTACCTGTGAGACACGTCACCTACACCTGTGACACGGAATGTGCATCAGGTCATCACTGCAGCTGCAGCCCCCATCTCCACCCTCACCTGCCGGATCTCACATTCCTGGCACTTCTGAGCCGCTGCTGCCAGAGGCCCTGCCGTACCTGGACGGTGAGGCAGGGAGTTAAAGGAGCCTGGAAGGAGGAAGCCGAGGCAGAGGCGCCTCGGTCCCGTTCCCGCCTGCGTGTGTGTCCTGAGTTTCCATCCGGAAGAAGACCCTGGGCGGCAGGGAACACGCCGGTTGTGGTTCCCGAATCCACCTCACTGCTGACAAGCGTGGGCGGTGAGCTTGTCCAGCGTGGCTGGACCTGCAGGCTCACAGGAACAGGTCAGGGGCTCCAAAGGTGTTCCCCACAATATTGTTTTTGGTTAAGAAGTGAAAAGACAAGAGTCAAAAGTGGCTCACAATGTCAGAACCAGTGTGTAAGCCCGGGACCTGCTGTCGTGATTCCCCAAACACCTGCTTCTCTTCTCATGCAAAATGAAGAGAGAAAATCTGTTTTTGAGACTTTAGCGGTAAAATGCTAGTTTCCTCTGTTCCTCTTCTCCTTGGCTTTCCTTCCATGGTCACCTCGTGCTGAACTCCCCGCTTCCGGGGTCTTTCACCCCGATCCACCCAACAAACCACGGCCCGCTTTGCTTCTTCAAGTTCACACTGTGTCCCTGCCCTGGCCCGTGAAACTACTGATGCCATTTAGTCAACGAAGTCAAATTCACCTGAGACTGGCCACCGCGTTACTCCGTGCTCCGGCCTCATTTCCTGCTCACTCTGCCTCCTGGCCCCAACCCTGCCCTAACGCCCCAACGGGACACTCACCCCGAGCTGGGATTTTCCACTTCTGCCCTGTGATCGTTCCTTCTACCGGCTTCACCCCCGCTTCTTCCACACCAACATCACTCCTAGAAATGCCACCCAACCCTAGATGAGTGGGTTCACAGAAACCTACTCACCCTCCATGGTTAAGGCCCCAACAGGATGTGAATGTTCGTCAGTGGGTGCTGGGAGACTGCCCGGCCCTTAGCACGTGCTCAGGAAATGCTGGCTTTCTTTGTTTCTTCAACAAAGTATTATTTTTCAAGGACAAGGAAAACTGCCTCATCCTTCACGACATCTGACCTTAGCACCCCAGGAACAAGGCAGTCCCCGCTCAGCTGTCCCCGTGGCATTCATCTCAGGGGTCTGCGACACTCAGCCGTCTGTCCACATGTCTCACTCACTTCCTTTGCTCTGATATCTGAGCGGAGCCAGGAGGAGGGGTGGGCATGCTGGGCTCCGTGGGCCACACTGCCCTGGGCAGCACAACGGAATCGACTCCGGATTGAACACAGCATTTCTGACGGGCAGCGTTACTCCTTCCTCCTCTTTTTGTGGCGTTTCCTGTGCACCCTTCCCACTGACCTGTACTGCTCTTCCCAGCCCTGTGGACCCGGTGGCCGCCAGAGCTCAGGGTCCCTTTTTCCACGCTAGATCCACTTCTCAGACCCACTCTCACACTTCCCAGAACAGGGCCAGGAGTCCCTCAGCCGCGTGGGCACCGCGGACACCACCTTAGGGTCCTGCTCTCGCCTCAGTCCTCACGGGCCCCCCTAGGCTGACCAGGTCACCACAGGTGACAGCGAGCACGCAGCAGCCAGGTGAAGACCTCCATCCAATGGGACAGTGATTAAAAGCTTCTGTTTTACTTGCTGGAAACCTAACCCTTCCCCCAGCCCCTCCCTGTACACAGTCTCACGCACACGATCTCTCCCCAGGACACGTGCGTGTACGTGTGCGGTGTGCCCAGCCCTGCAGGCTCCCTCGCACTTGTTGGAGCCGATGTACGTGACCTCGACTAGGCTGTCTTTGGCAGGGTCATCATCCCCCCGCTCACTTCCTCTGTGGTGGCTCTTCTCTTTCTGTCTCTTTCCTTCTGTCCTGACTGCCCTAAGCCCTCTGATCTGCCTTCTGGGTTTCTTTCTCTCTACCTGAGGAGACAGCTAGATGGCAAGGTCTTGAGATGCTTATAGAAAAAGCAGAAGCGAGCCAGGTAACCCACAGACCTGGCCTCAGGGTCAAAGCCTAGGCAAGGGGCAGATCCAGAGCTAAACTAAGGTACTGCATGACCTGAGGCCAAGTGAAGCGGTGCGGACAACCAGGACGAAAGTGTGGAGAGAGCTAAATGCCAGAAGATGTTGGTCCCACTACACGTACAGACACACAGCTGCTTTGTTCTTCTGGTACCAGCAAAATCTCTAGTCTATGATAAGATCACCAAAACCTTCACCTGAGGTTCATGTAAACCAAAGAACTGTGAGGACTGACGGAAATAAAAACAACTGATCTATATGCAGATGGCCTGAGTTTGTTCACCAGCCACTTTGCATGTGTGTGGAGGGTAGGGCACTGGGGGAGGACGCAGCTCGGCTGACCTGGACACAACACAGAGAAGATGCACAAGGCTTCTCAGGTTTTGTATCCCAACACCCTTGGATTACAACTGCACTGGGACCAGGGTGGCCTGAGGCAAATGTGTAGTTCTTTATGTATGGCTCTGCTACTAGAATGTTCCTACAGCACCTGACCAAGAAGGCAGAGGTCTTATTACCCAAGTTTTCTTAAAGTGGGTAAATTCCGATACAACGGCAGCCCTGCTCTAGGGAAAATAAACAGCTTTAAAGTAAAAAAGTCTACACACGTCTATAAGTAAAAGAACCATATATAAGCCTTAACTGTAAAAGATTCGGCCAAGTTTGATTACAAACGCAAGCACATTCTCACCATCCTTCCAGAGCTCCGCCACAAATCTGTCAGAGGACTGATGCAGGAGGGTGGCCACGTTGTCATTCAGGGGGTCCATGTTCTTCATCAGCCACTCGTCCGCCTTATAGTCCACCTGCCGGGCCAGAGCCGGGTGCGGCAAGAGGGAAAAGACAAAAACAAGAGACATTTCCAGCCTTCACCTAAAACGTTCACAGGACCCCCCACCCAGGTGGAGGATGGCAACTGCAGGCTCAACCCAAGATTCCCGGAGCCCCGCCCTGTTCCCTCCCCAACAACCAATCAGAAGAAAGTCACACACCCAGCAGCCCTCACCCCAAATTTTACCTATAAAAACCTTTCCCCCAGGGGCTTCCCTGGTGGCGCAGTGGTTGGGAGTCTGCCTGCCGATGCAGGGGACACGGGTTTGTGCCCCGGTCCGGGAGGATCCCACGTGCCGCGGAGCGGCCGGGCCCGTGAGCCATGGCCGTTAGGCCTGTGCGTCCGGAGCCTGTGCTCCGCAACGGGAGAGGCCACAACAGTGAGAGGCCCGCGTACCGCAAAAACCAAAACAAACAAACAAAAACTTTCCCCCAAACTCTCGGGGGCTCAGGGGTTTTGCGCACGAGCCACCCGTTCTCCTCGCTTGGCCCTGCAACAAAACTTTCTCTGTACTTCCCCCGTTCCACCCCCCAAATAAGTTCATAGAACAATCCAAAAAAATGGGTTGTCTCGAAGGAAGTGCATTTGTAATATGTACTATATTTAAGGGTTTGTAAGTGTATATCAGCACATTTGTTACAACCGTCATCAAATGCAGCAACATCTCAAACACAGCACTTTTAATGGAGTTCTTTCACTCTTACCTTCCCTGCATAATGTATAATGCAAAAGTCAGCTTTGTCTTTCAGTTGACGAGGTTTCTGAAACTTGGAGTGGGACCCTTGCTCTTGAACTAGTTTTTCAACAAAGGTCTTATCTGTGGCTTTAGGGAACCAGCACTCTTCATCCAAAAGGGCCAGCACACCAGGAGGGTTAGCCTGATAACAGAGGCAAGAAGAACTGACACGTTTTGCACGTCACTGTACATACAAGGATGTTTTCCACTGGGTTTGGCAGCTTACATTCCAAAACAGTTAGAGCTTCGTGAAGATCTGTGCAAATCAAACTGCCAGGGTAGCAGGTAATGGCAAATCGTAACTATCATGCAAACACTGAGATCTCAAACTGCTCAAGAAGTACTGGTAAGAAAATGGATGAGTACTGTATCTCACAAACTTATAAAAAACTAATTCCAAGTAGATAACTCCCCCAAAAGTAGCAAAAAAAAAAAAAAGACACCAGAAAGGAACTGAAAGGTGTAGAGACAAAACTGAATCTTTATATTCAATGACCGGCTGGATAAATTGTTATAAACCCTCAACTAGCTGGAATGCTTCAGACATTTTATACCCTAGTCAATTTAAGTTTCTATTTAAGTGATGATTAAATAAAACGAGCACTTCACACTTGGTGAAATATTTAAAACTATTGTTAAGTAGAATATATGGAAGGTGATGAAGTAATTTATCAGTTAATTCATTGGTTTGTTTTATCAACAAATAAAATAGAGCCTTCATTTCACTCAACTAGTTCACTGAAAAAAGCCTTAGAGCCTTAAAGACACGGAGACGTAAGATAGATTAGTGGCCCAGGGGCCGGGGGAGGGGAACAGGAGTGACTGCCAAGGGTAGGACGTTTCCCTCTGGGATGATGAAAATGTTGTGGAATTAGCGGTAATGGTTGTACAACTCTGAATATGCTGAAATTCACTGAATTACATACTTTAAAAGGGTGAATTTTAGGATAGTGAATTATGTCTCAAATTATAAAAAAATGCCCAGAGCCTGCCATTCTCTGGGAGCTCGGAAATCAATGGAACGACTTCTTTTTTGGAGGAAAGTGGGGTACACGTGGAAGCTAAATGAAATGTTTAAACAATGATGGCCTATTTTATAGTGCTTCGGGGGTCATCGCTTATTACCATACTGCAAATATGGCAAGTTTCTGATACAAGACTGAGCGTACCAATCCTAGCGCACAAGGATGAAATCAGCTTTTGGAATAAATCTCTTCAGACCAGTTTTCCTCAACCCACAAGGCCTTTACGTTGACTGCAGAAGAGCTGGCTCTGCACAAATACTGCTTAAAAAGTAACCGGAGGTTCTAGTTAAACATGAATGAAACAGTGTAATAATGTGGTCACAGGAAGGCAGAGGTTAACGGAACAGAGCAGGTAGAAGCAGCGGAGAGAATCCTCCCCGCTCCGGGAGCCCAGGACTGAGACCCTTACTCCCTGGCTGTCTAGTTTGTGGCCCCTCTACCTGAAAGGATTTGCAGGGTTCAGAGCTGCTCAAAGAACACTATAATCAGAGGCCACTAGGCTTAGGTGATCCTAGGGTCCAGGACGGCATTTAACCCAATTTACCCCACTCGTCTGACAACTTTGAGAAATGAAGTTCTGGATTAGGATAAATGAAACACCCATCTTTCTGCCATAATTTTTACATTTTTAATCTATTTCAATGAAAATATTTCTGAATTCTGAAAAAGGAGCCAAATATAATTCAATCTTTTCTAAAGAACTAAGTGACAGCATGATTCAGAAGATCCATAATTTTGTCTCCTTTGCATTTTTCCTACTTCATCTTTCAATGTCAAGATCTCTCATCCCTTTTCCTTTTCACTGGGGATTTCTAAAGAGCTTTAAGTTTGGGAGACCATGTTTTGTCTCGTGGTCAGAGTACTGTAAGAAGCCAGGCGGGGCCCGGGTTTGTGAGAGATGAGGGCAGACGCCCGGGACAGGCAGGTGCCCCGACGGAGTCGTTTTAGGTATTTTTCTTCTGGAAAAAGTTGTCCTCACTCTCCATTTTGAAAGGACCCACAATGGAGTCATGATGCCACATCATTCTACATGCTATAGTTAAATTCCCTATGATTATAAACTCTTACAAGGTTCTGAAAAATCTTCTAAAAAAGAATCTTTGTACTTACGAGGATAAGCTTTAGGTACCCCCCAACAAAATGGATGTGCAAGACCTGTCTCATTCCCAGCTAGACACGGTGCCCCTTTACCACCTCGGACGTGTGCCCAGGAGAGCCCCACACCCTCGACACGTGCCGAGCGCTGGAGTCAAGGCAGCTGCCGCCACCACCGCGGCGCCTGCGGGCAGCGAAGGCCCACGTCGGCCGGCGCACGGCCCCACGCGAGGACGGGACACGGCCGTGTAGACTAGAAAATTATCTTGGCACCCATGAGACAGGATAATTCCCGTCTCAGTTGATGGCGAGAGAAAGCTCAAGGCACCGCCTGCGCAGGAGCGGAGAGCCGGGGGGCGGGGAGGGGGTCTTACGGGCCGCTCGATGAGGTCGATGCACGGCTGCAGGTCGAGGCCGAAGTCGATGAAGCTCCACTCGATGCCCTCGCGCTGGTACTCCTCCTGCTCCAGCACGAACATCGTGTGGTTGAAGAGCTGCTGTAGCTTCTCGTTGGTGTAGTTGATGCACAGCTGCTCGAACGAGTTCAGCTGCGGGCGCAGGAGAGCCACGTTCCCAACGCGGGGCGGGGGTGGGGGAGGGGTAACGAGTCAGCTGGTTCTCAAAGAGTCATTCCTCAGGTCTTGACTACCCTACTGAGTCCGTCAGATGACAGTGACGAAACCGAGGGGAGTCTCTCTACACACACACACACACACACACACACACACACACACACACACACACA
>NW_021698846.1:0-6258 GCF_005190385.1 Monodon monoceros
AGTGGGGTGGTGAATATTAAAGCAGAAGGTTAGTTTTGTAGGGGGTAAGGGGGGTTTGGACCCCTATGAGATAGAGTTTTTTGAGCCCGGGGGGAATAGTGGAGTACTATGTCCTGTAACCATTAATTTAACTGTACCTGTTGGTTGTGCTAGTCCAATCAAAAATACACACAGGTCCAGCTACAATTTATCTGACTGTGACAGGGCCTTTCTAAGGCCATAGCTGAGTCGGTGCAGGCCCCCCCCCCAAAAATAAAAAATACCAAATGTATGAAATCTCAGTTATGTGTGGGCATGGGCTGATTAGTCATTAGTCCATCGAGATGTCTTATTTAAGAGGAACGAGTGGGCGATTTTAAGTTAAAATGGTCCTGAAGTAAGAACCAGATGTCTTATAAAGATCATTATTAGCTACCCCCACGAGATATGGGCCCGGTGCGAGAAGAGGGATCCCTGCCAAGCGGGTTGCTGGTTTCACGCGGCATGGTAGTTAAGCTCGTGATCTAATGGAGCGGCCATAGGATATAATGGAAATAAAATGAATGGGGACATATAATATGTAAGAGCATGCATATTATGTGATTTGTAAAATTAATAATATTTAATACGAGCTTTAACTGACCGTATGGAAAATAAATGAATGCACAATAATACATAGTATGAATATATGGATATTTATAAGGAAAGACTAAGATTTATGACGTGTGTGTATGCGAGTATGCAATAGCTACAGTAAAATGTATTGAAATAGGTTTTTTTAATACTGACGTAGCACTGTAATGGTTTGATATTATACAATAAACCTTCTTCAAGGAATAGTTTATGTAGAATCCCAGCTTTGGGTGTTGGTGGTGAGGTTCAATGTCTCTTCCTTGAGTCTTAGGGAGAGATGGGGTTCTCCTTTTCCGGTTTACAAGACCGGGGTATTTTATTATACTACGAAGACTCTTCATTTTAGGAGTTTATTTTCAATAAGGCTAGCTATTGGTATTAGTACTAGGATCAGAAGGAAATATAAAATAGATGCTAGTTGGCCTACGATAATGTATGGGTGTTCTACAGGTTGGCCTCCGATTCATGTTAAGGTTAGGAAATCTGCAATTAAAGTTCAGAATAAGAGTTGGCTGAAGGGTCGGAATATTATGCTTCGTTGTTTGGATGTTTGAAGTATTGGAATGAGTAATAGGATAAGGATAGAAAGTAGTAGTGCTAGTACTCCTCCTAGTTTGTTGGGGATTGATCGTAGGATTGCGTATGCAAATAGGAAATATCATTCTGGTTTGATGTGTGCAGGGGTGCTTAGTGGGTTTGCTGGGGTATAATTGTCAGGGTCTCCTAGGAGGTCAGGTGTGAGTAGGGTTATTGCTAGTAGAATTAGGATTAGTAGGAAAGCGCCTAGCATGTCTTTGATTGTGTAGTAGGGATGGAAAGGGATTATGTCTATGTTGGATGGGATTCCTGTGGGGTTGTTGGATCCTGTTTCGTGTAGGAATAATAAGTGGACGGCCACTAGTGCTGTGATGATGAATGGGAGGATAAAGTGGAAGGTGAAGAAGCGTGTTAGTGTTGCTTTATCTACAGAAAACCCACCTCAGATTCATTCTACTAAGGTGTTGCCGATGTAAGGGATTGCTGATAGGAGGTTGGTGATGACGGTTGCACCTCAGAATGATATTTGTCCTCAGGGTAGGACGTAACCTACGAATGCAGTGGCTATGATTATTAGTAGTAGGAGTACGCCAATGTTTCATGTTTCTTGAGATGTGTGGGAACCGTAGTATAGGCTGCGTCCGATGTGGGTGTAGAGGCAAATGAAGAACATGGAGGCTCCATTTGCGTGTAAGTATCGAATGATTCAACCATAGTTGACGTCTCGGCAGATGTGTGCGACTGATGAAAAAGCAGTCGAGGTGTCCGGTGTGTAATGTATTGCTAGGAATAAGCCTGTTAAGATTTGTATAATTAAGCAGAGGCCTAGTAGGGAGCCAAAGTTTCATCATGAAGAAATATTTGATGGAGTAGGGAGATCGATGAATGTGCTGTTAAGAATTTTTATTAGTGGATGTGTTTTTCGGATGTTTGTCATTAAGGTTCTTATAGTTGAATTACAACGATGATTTTTCATGTCATTGGTCGTGGTTAGAGACCATGTGAGAATAATGATAATATATATTGTTTTTATTATGAGTGTTATTTTTGTAATTAGTATTGTGGGAGTTTCTTCGAAACCTTCACCTATTTATGGGGGTTTAGGATTGATTGTGAGTGGTGCTATGGGATGTGGGATTGTTTTTAGTTTTGGGGGTTCGTTTTTAGGTTTGATAGTATTTTTAATTTATTTGGGAGGGATGTTAGTTGTATTTGGTTATACAGCAGCTATGGCTACTGAGCAGTATCCTGAGGCCTGGATTTCTAATAAAGTTGTGTTAGGGGGATTTCTTTCAGGTTTGGTGGTGGAGTTTTTAATGGTCTTGTATGTTTTATGGGGTGAAAAGGTAAGCTTTGTGTTTGAGTTTAATGGATTAGGGGATTGAGTTATTTATGATGTGGGAGAGTCTGGGGTTTTTAGTGAGGAAATTATAGGGATTGCTGCTTTGTACAGTTATGGTACTTGGTTGGTTGTTGTTACTGGGTGATCATTGTTTATTGGTGTTGTGGCTATTATGGAGATTACTCGAGGTAATTAAATGATAGCAAGGTAAGGGTCATGGTGATGAGAAAGGATAGGAAATATAATTTGATGAGGCCTTTTTGGTTTGAGGTTAGTAGGGATGCTTTTAGTTGGATGTAGGCTGTGGTTTTTGGCAGGATGGTTTCTGTTCAGGTTAGGTCTAGTATGGAGGTTGCGAGTTTTTGGCTTATTGTCAGGACTAGGTGAGGAGGTAGACGGTGTATGATAGTGGGAAAATAACCTAGTAGGGTGGAGAAATTGGTAGCGTTTGATGGGTGTGGGTATTTTAAGTTTTTCGAGTAGGTGTTGATTTCGAATGCGAGGATAAAGCCTAGGATTGTTATTATAAGGGCTGTTAGTTTTAGGTGCAGGGGTATTGTTATTAAAGGGGTAGTTATTGGGGGGTATGTTATTAGAGAGGATGAATCCGGCGAAGATACTTCCGATTAATAGGCGTTTGATAGGGTTGATTAATAAAGGGTTAGTCTCATTAATGCTTATGAGAGGGGGGAAGCGGGGTTGTTCTAGTAGGGTGAGGGAAATAATGCGAGTGCTGTAAATGGCTGTTAGGGAGGTGGCAATTAGTGTTAGTAGTAGGGCTCAGGCGTTGGTATAAGACGAAGTGGCGGCTTCAATGATGAGGTCTTTAGAGTAAAATCCTGTGAGGAATGGTATTCCTGTTAGTGCGAGGCAGCCAGTGATAAGGGCAGTTGTGGTAAAGGGGAGGATTTTGTATAGTCCTCCTATTTTTCGAATGTCTTGTTCGTTGTTTAGGTTGTGGATGATGGACCCAGAACATAGGAATAATATAGCTTTGAAAAAAGCATGTGTACAGATGTGTAGGAATGCTAGGTGAGGTTGGTTGAGGCCGATAGTTACTATTATTAGGCCGAGTTGGCTGGAGGTGGAGAAAGCAATAATTTTTTTGATGTCATTTTGGGTTAGAGCACAGATGGCTGTGAATAGGGTAGTGAGGGCGCCTAGAGAAAGTACTATTGTTTGAATAGGTTTATTGTTTTCTATTAGGGGATAGAATCGGATAAGTAGGAAAATTCCTGCTACAACTATTGTGCTTGAGTGAAGCAGGGCTGATACTGGAGTGGGGCCTTCTATTGCTGAGGGTAGTCAGGGGTGTAGTCCAAATTGGGCTGATTTTCCAGCTGCAGCTAGCGTGAGTCCTATGAGGGGGATGTTTGAGGAGTTTTGGTCGAGTATAAAGATTTGTTGTAGGTCTCATGTGTTTGTATTAGATAAGAATCAGGCTATAGATAGAAGGAATCCGATATCTCCAATGCGGTTATATAGGATTGCTTGGAGGGCGGCTGTGTTGGCGTCTGACCGTCCGAATCATCAGCCAATTAATAGGAAAGATATAATTCCTACTCCTTCTCATCCAATAAATAATTGGAAAAGGTTGTTGGCTGTGGTGAGAATAAGTATAGTAATAAGGAAAATAAGTAAGTATTTGAAGAACTGGTTAATGTTAGGATCCGAGTGCATATATCAGATTGAGAATTCTATGATGGATCATGTAATAAATAATGCTACGGGTATGAATATAAGTGAGAAGTAGTCTATTTTAAAGCTGAGGGATAGTTTGAGGGTGTGGATGGTAATTCAGTGTCAGTTTGAAATGAGTGTTTCTTGGTTTGTGTGGATGAATATTGTTGTGGGAATTAGGCTGGTGATAAAGGCAAGTAAGGTTATGTTTTTTACATAATGTTGGTATTTGTTGTTCTTATAGAAGTTTGTGCTAGATGCTATAATAGGGGTAGTTAGTATAAATAGTGTGAGTAGGGTGGAGGAAGTGAATAGGTTTATTACTTTTATTTGGAGTTGCACCAATTTTTTGGTTCCTAAGACCAACGGATAGCTACTATCCTTTAAAAGTTTGAAAAAGCCACACTATTAGGTGGGGGGCATGAATTAGCAGTTCTTGCAACACTTTTTCGGTAAGTAAGAAGTTTTGTCCTCTGTTTTTAGCTTCACGGGCTAATGTTCTTTTTAAACTATACTTACAGTAAAGGAATCCTAGGATGATTTTAGGGTTTAGCGACAGGAGTAGTAAGGGGATAATGTGTAGGGCTATTAAGGTGTGTTCTCGTGTAAAGGAGGGGGTGAGGTTATTGATGTGATGTGAATGTTTACCGCGTTGTGTTATGATTAGTATATATAAGGAGTAGAGGGCTGTAATTAGGATATTTATTGCTATGAGGATGATGGTGAGGTTTGATCATGAGAAGGTTGATGTAATTACGACTAGTTCTCCAATCAGGTTGATGGTAGGGGGTAGGGCGAGGTTTGCTAGACATGCTAGTAGTCATCAGGTAGCTATTAGTGGGAGAAAGATTTGTAGGCCTCGTGCTAGGATTATGGTTCGGCTGTGGGTTCGTTCGTAGTTTGAATTTGCTAGACAGAATAATATAGAGGATGTAAGGCCGTGGGCGATTATTAGGGCAGTGGCTCCTATGTAGCTTCAAGGTGTTTGGATGAGGGTGGCTGTGATGACGAGTGCTATGTGGCTGACTGAAGAGTATGCGATTAGTGATTTTAGGTCTGTTTGGCGTAAACAGATGGAGCTGGTTATAATTATTCCTCATAGGGATAGTACAAGGAAGGGGTAGGCTATGTGTTCTGTTATGGGGTTAAGAATTGATGTGATTCGTAGTATGCCATAGCCTCCGAGTTTTAATAATACGGCTGCAAGTACTATTGAGCCTGCAATAGGGGCTTCTACATGTGCTTTAGGCAATCAGAGATGTAGACCATATAGAGGTATTTTTACTAGGAAAGCTATCATGTAGGCTAGTCATATGAGGGTGTTAGATCAGGAAATAGGTAGTGGTTGGGCTCAGTATTGTAGTAGTAGGAAGTTCAGGGAGCCTAGTGTATTTTGTAAATATGTTAATGCAACTAGTAATGGAAGAGATCCTATGAGTGTGTAGAATAGGAAGTAGAGTCCTGCATTGAGTCGTTCTGGTTGGTTGCCTCAGCGGGTGATGATAATGAGGGTGGGGATTAGTGTAGATTCAAATGTGATGTAAAATATAATTAGTTCTGTGGCGGTGAAGGTCATGATTAGAAGGGTTTGTAGTGTGATTAGTATTGTGATGTAGAGTTTTTTTTCGGGTAAGTGGTTCTTTTGTAAGGTGCGATTGACTTGCTATTAGTGTTAGTGGTAGAAGTCATATTGTTAGTATTAAGAGTGGTGCAGAAAGGGAATCAGAGAAAAATGTCAGGGAGTAGTTAAGACTGTTATCGTTAAATTGGTTAAGTAGGAGCAGGCTTGTAAAGCTGATTAATAAGCTGTGAGTTGTGGTGTTAACTCAGATGAAGTTGTTTTTTGATAATCAAGTTAAGGGTATTAGTATAATAGTGGGGATAATGAATTTTAGCATTGGAGGAGGTTGAGATTTTGTACATAGTCGGTACCGTATGTATTGGAGATTATAATTAGTAAGGCTAGTCCGATAGCTGCTTCACAGGCTGCGAATACTAAGAGGATGATTGGTATTATGTTGGCCAGGGTGAAGTGTGAGTTTAAGATTGTGAGGGTTGCTAAAATGAATAGTGATAATACTATGCCT
>NW_021698847.1:0-1042 GCF_005190385.1 Monodon monoceros
TGTTAGCGTACGTGTTAGGATTAGGGGACGGGTTAGGGTAAGGCTTCGGGTAAGTGATTGTGTTAGGTGTAGGGTTAGGGTTAGTGTTAGGGGATGAGGATGGTTTGGGTACAGGTTAGGGTACGACAACGGTTTAGGGTGAGCGTATGTGTTAGGGTAGGTGTTAGTGTTATCGTACGGGTTAGGATTAGGGGACGGGTTAAGGTAAGGCTTCAGGTGAGGGTTTGGTTTAGGGTTAGGGTTAGGGTTAGGGGACGGGGACGGTTTAGGGTACAGGTTAGGGTACGACAACGGTTTAGGGTGAGCATACGTGTTAGGGTACGGGTTAGTGTTAGCATACGGGTTAGGATTAGGGGACGGGATAGGGTAAGGCTTCGGGTAAGTGTTAGTGTTAGGGTTAGGGTTAAGGTTAGGGGACGGGGACGGTTTAGGGTACAGGTTAGGGTACGACAACGGTTTAGTGTGAGCGTACGTGTACGGGTATGGGTTAGTGTTAGCGTACGGGTTAGGATTAGGGGACGGGTTAGGGTAGTCCTTTGGGTAAGGGTTAGGGTTAGGGGATGGGGACGGGGACGGTTTAGGGTACAGGTTAGCGTACGACAAAGATTTAGGGTGAGCGTACGTGTTAGGGTAAGGGTTAGTGTTAGCGTACGGGTTAGGATTAGGGGATGGGTTAGTTTAAGTCTTCGGGTAAGAGTTAGTGTTAGGGTTAGTGTTAGGGTTAGGTTTAGTGGACGGGGACGGTTTAGGGTACAAGTTTGGTTACGACAAAGATTTAGGGTGAGCGTACGTGTTAGGGTACATTTTAGTGTTAGTGTACGGGTTAGGATTAAGGGACGGGTTAGGGTAAGGCTTCGGGTAAGGGTTAGAGTGAGGGTTAGGGGACGGGGACGGTTTAGGGTACACGTTAGGGTACGACAAAGGTTTAGGGTGAGCGTACGTGTTAGGGTACGGGTTAGAGTTAGCATTCGGGTTAGGATTAGGGGACGGGTTAGGGTAAGGCTTCGGGTAAGTGTTAGGGTTACGGTTAGGGACGGGGACG
>NW_021698848.1:0-3591 GCF_005190385.1 Monodon monoceros
GGTGGTGGGAGGAGTTGAGAGATTGGGATTGGCATGTATACATTTATATGTATAAAATAACCAAAAAGAACCTGCTGTATAAAAAAATAAAATTCAAAATTTAAAAAATATTTTAAAAAGTAAAACAAAAAATATTCTTCCCTTCACATACATGTATTTATATGAATATATTATTTCCATGCCTATATCTGTAAATACAAATAAGAGGAATAAAATCTACCTTGAACCGAAAAAAAGAAAAAAAAAAACAGAACCCACCAGTTACACAGAGGAAAACCCTATCAGGGCACTTGCTGCATTTGTAAACAATTCTGAAGTTGGTCAGTGGTGGGGAATCATCTCCCATTCAGCCAGCAGGCCCCACGCAACAAGCGTCCTCATTGCAATGCTGGGGGACCGTGCCGAGGCACCTGTGAGTAAACGTGGGCCGAGGCCCAGGCCAGCTGCTGCTGAAATGTTCCCACCCTTCCCAGGTAAATCACCTGAATATGTACAAGAACTTGAAAGCCTAGAGGAAGGGCCATGGAGCCACATGAGCAAGAGCATGCCAGCCGATTTGGTGCCTGCAGGCCAGCCAGGATGGTCCTGGCCCTGGGTGCTATTCTGGAAGCTTTCCATTTCCCTGCCTGAGATACCCCTGCTGTCCCGGCCCCCACTGCTTTCTTCCTTCCTCACCTCTGCCCAGGGAGAAATTCCAGCGGCAGGTATGGGTGACACATCCTCTTCTTTAGCAGGTGGCATCTTGGCAACCGCTGCAGATAGTCCAGCAGAGCCCCACTCACACTGGGGCACCCACAAAGCCATGGCCTCTCACTCCCTCCCACCAGCCCAGCCCCGAGACTGCTGACAGGGCAGAGAAAATGGCGTCAGGCACAGCTGCAGGGGCTCTTGCTGCCTGGAGCGGTGTTTATATTGATCTGAACACAGGCACACCTGGGGAGGGCCGCCCGGCATGGTCAGGCTTCCCAGGCCAGCCAATAATCACCTCTCAGGGGCTCACAGTTGCAGAAAATGGAACTTGCTGAATCGGCCAGGTCCAAGGAACAGGTGTGGGCTCCTGAGAGTCAGGATAGACAAGGGGCTGCAGCTCTGGCTTGTTTTCTAACTATATTATCTGGCCCATGAGTGGGAGACAATTTCAAGAAAACCCTCTCCTAATGAGAGGAACCCAGGAGTCAGGGAGAGGAGGGGTGGGTGGTGGGTGGAGACAGAGGCCTGATGCCCCGGGTGCAGTGGAACTCTCTGGAAGACCAGGTGGAGGGAGGCCGCACAGAGTGATGCCCAGGGTCACAGACCTGTCGGAGCTGCTGTTTGTCAGTTCAAGTCCTGCTGTGAGGTGCTCTGTGTCAGATCTGAGCGACAGGTGAGCTGGGAGTGCTCTGCAATGAGGGCTATGTGCACGGTTCCTGTGTGCCCAGCCCTGCCATGGTACCTGCAAGGGTAGCTCTGTATCCTGGGAGGGGCCTGACCACGAGAGCCCCATGGGCTGCAGGGGACCTGCCCAGGGAACCCCATATCCTGGGAGGGGCCTGAACACGAGAGCCCTGTGGGCTGGGGTGGGGGTGGGGTACCTGTCCAGGTGAGCTCCATATCCTGGGATTGGCCTGACCTCGAGAGCCCCATAGGCTGCTGGAGTCCTGGTAAAGGATGTCAGGACAGTCAGTGAAGCCACCGAGCATATACCTCCAGTAGTTACTAAATCCTACACCCTGCTGGTCATTCTACCAACCACCAGGACTTGGTATTCTGTATTAGTCTTCAATGATGCCTTCTTTTGTATTCCATTAGTCCCAGAGTCACAAGAAATTTTAGCTTGTGCATGGCAGGACTCAACATAAAACTAAAACAATACTTCCAGGCCGTCTTGCCCCAAGGCTTCAAAAATTCCCACACCATCTTTGGGGAAAGCTCAGCTAAAGACCTAAAAGTTCTACCTCTGGAAAAGGAAACACTCCTTCAATATGCAGATGACATTCTGATCGCCAGCCCTACTAAGGAGGCCTCTGAACTACCAAGCCAATAAAGGATAGAAGTTGTCCAAGAAAAAGCTCAAATATCACAGACTACGGTGACCTGCCTGGGCTTCATTCTCACAGAAGGTTGGAGAAGCCCATCCCAGGAAAGGGAAGAAACAATTTACAGCCTTACCCCTTTCTAAAACTAGAAGACAGCTTAGGGGTTCCTGGGGAGGCCAGGGTTTGCTGCTTCTGGATCCCTAACTACAGTCTACTAGCTGGGCCTCTATATGAAACACTGAAAGGAAAAGATGATGATCCTTTTGAATAGAATCCAGAAGTGGCCTTTCAAGAATGGAAAGAGCAGTCAATTGAGACCCTTGCCCTAGAACTCCCTAATTTAGCTAAACCCTTTGACCTTTACATTCCTGGTGAAAGGTGAATCGACATTGGAGTATTAGTGCAAAAACTGGGACCACTTGAAATGGAACAATGCAAGAATGCCATCCAGGTAGGATAAACTACGGTCACCAAGGGGCCTGGCCCACCGCCACATCTGGCCAAGATACTGGCGGTATCTAAAAACCTGGAAATCAGCAGCCCAAAAGGCCACCTCCCTCCTAAGGGAAAAGGACCCCACGTGGTGATCCTAACCCCCAACCATGCCCTGAAGTTGCAGGGTTTGCTCCGTGGGCACACTGACCTCGAGTGAGGAGGCCCTCCAACTCCAACCTCCAGAGAGATAACCGGGGGCAACGGGGCACCATGACGACTCATGTGACCATCACTTGACCTGGAGTTTCTCTCATAAAACAACAAGAGTGTGTCCCAAAAGAGTAGACTACTGCTTGCGGGAGTTACTGCACCCAGAGCGGACCTAATAATCTTGGCGGGGGAGCCGTATATCACGCTGTCACAATAGAAAAGCCTACAGACACTGTGATAATGGTGGCCAATAAGACCGGCTGGACTCCTGTTTACTTCAAAAGGCTGTTGACTCAGTGGCCATCATGGTCCTTCATCACCAGTGACCCTGGAATGTCTGGGAGTTGAGCGGACAGGGTCCTGACACCTGGTGCTGTTTTTACGTTAATTCAGGGGCCTAATTGAAGAAAGCGCAGACTACTGGTCAGAGCATCTAGGCTGGCAGAAACGGTCAGCCTAAGGTGGCCGAACAAATGCGGGGCGGGGTGAAACTGGACCTCACAGCGTCACTGCACGTCTCCTTCCTGGACCCTTAAAGGTCATTAGAATCTATAACACTTCCAATACTTGGCTCAGGCGGACGAGCAGGGAGGCAGGAGGCCTGGGGACAATCAACGTCACCTGGAGGCTGCTGGGGAGAAGTTCTGACCCTCGCCCACGGGTATGAGGGCTCCTAACTCAGCACTCAGCAGTTACAGAAGAAGGGTCTGCGCCCTCAGCACTCCAAGAATGAGGAAGGGGACAAAAGGCAGAAGAGGGGTTTGTCCCAGGCAAAGCCCCTTAGAAATCCCTGGGAGATAAAAATAGAATCTGGGCAATAAAATAAAGTCTAACCTTTTTTATCCTTTGTGCTTTGTCTAATTTCACGTGCTCCTAGGGTCCCGCATACAGAGGTTCCACACCCGGCACTTCAGACCAGATTTCCTAGTGC
>NW_021698849.1:0-22980 GCF_005190385.1 Monodon monoceros
CCTTTTCAGAGGATTCTGATGCAGGTGGTCATAAACCATACTTAGAGAAAAACCTATTTAGGAGCTAAATCTAACTTTATATGCAAATTTGTGCTTCTGTTTTTAAGCTTTATGCATTTATCCCTCTGATTTTCATATACATTTTTATGGAATAACATAGCCATCAAGGCTGCCTTGGAGTTTTTATAATGGCACCCAACACTGTGTTTAATTTTCTTATTAATACCTGTTTTCAGGTGGAAGAAATCAGAAAACCACAGAGTTGGCAGGAAAGAATGTTGCACCTCCTTCTGAATGGCAGATGTTGGGATAGGGCAGAGAGGGTTTGATCAAATAGAAAAGTAGGGCAAGACTTCTATATTGGGAAGCAGTGGAAAGCAAAGTCTAATAATGCACAGCACTGAGGGCCAGCAAGGGTGTTTAGACCTCTTCTGGTAGACACTAGGTTATCAGTTGCTTTTTTGAGCAGGGGACTAACCTGATGCAAACAAGCCTTACTCTTGTGCTAGGGACACATGGTACGTGGTCCAGAAGAGAGGATTAAGGAAAGGCAGAAGGGAGCAGGGTGAGCACTTGGGGCCTTGAATTTGGCAGGACTGACTGAAGGGTTCATGCAGCAGGGTTCTCCCGTGCTGTTTTCCTGAAGGTCTATAGCCAATAAACTGCTCTCCAGCAGCTGCATGTTATGGTGTGACACCAAGGCTGCCCAGTCATCAGGCCAGAGAGCCTCTCTGGGTTTAGAAAGCCCTTGAATAACTGTTTCAACTACCACTACCTTCATAACGTTGTGAGGCAAGGGTCTCACGTTAGACAAGGGAAACAGAGTCAGGGAGTAATTGATCAAAATCCACACATCTAGAAACTGGCAGGGCTAGGCTTCAAATCTGGAGCTACCTACTGAGAATTTATAGGCTTTAAAAACAGTATAATTTGTCATAATGAAGTGATACATACTTGTAACAAATTGTACCAAAATGAATAAGTTAAATATGAAATCCTTCATGATTTCATCCTTGAGAGAACAGCTGAGAAAAATCCAGTGCATGTTGTTCAGATACCTTTCTTGCAAATGCCAACATACATTAAATACATATGTGGGAGTCATACGTTATATGCTATTTTACAACTTGCTTTTTTTTTTCACTTAATGCTGTAACGCGGACAACTTCCTGGTTCAGCACGTATAGATGTAAGTCTTTTCTAACGGCTTCATTTCCTGTAGAGATTCTTTATTTCAAATAACCTCCTTTTGATGGCTGTGTATTTTAATTTCCAAAATTGTAATATTTTTAAGCCATGCTACAGTGGGAGCAAGTGTGTGTGTGTGTGTGTGTGTGTGTGTGTGTGTGTGTGTATTAGTGTATTATTTGGGCAGGACAGTCTATGGGGGAAACAGAATTGCTTGGTCAACAGGAATGCGTATTATTTTTTTTAATTGCCAATTTCTCTTCCAGTCTTCATCAATATTAAGTATGACCAATCATGTAAATTTTATCAATCAAATAAGTGGAAATACCATTTCAAATCCATAGTTTCTTAATTACTAGTAAAATTAATATTTTTCACGTGCTGCTTAGCCATTTATATTTCTCTCATGACATGTTCATTCCATTTGCCGATTTCTATTCAACTTTGTATCTTTCTTACTGTTCTGCAAATATGCCCTATAGTTTAGACATAATCAATATTATATATGTTGCATATGATGCAAACTTTTTTCCTTTTGTTGTCATTTTACTTGTTGAAGGGATTGTTAAGGTACTAATTGAACATTTTAAAAATATTTAATTTTAAAATAATTTCAGAATTCCAGAAAATTGCAAAAATAGTACACAGAATTTCTGTATATCCTTTTTACCCATTTCCCCAAATATTAACAGTTAATATAATCACAGTAGTTATCAAAATCAGGATACTAACATTGTTACAATACTATATTGTCTCATGTACAGATCTTATTCACATTTCACCAGTGTCCTTCTTCTGGTCCAGGATCCCATACAGGATCACACATGGCATTTTTTGTCATGTCTCCTGAGTCCCTTTTGATCTGAAACATTCCTTCAGTCTTTCTGTCTTTCTTCATCTTGACACTTTTTAAGAACACCGGCCAGTTTTTTTTTTGTAGAAAATCCCTCAGTTTGGGTTTGTATGGTATTTCTTCATGAGTATATGACCAAGAGTGTGACTTAGTTTGGAAGTGGTCAAAAATATCTGCCTGAGGAAGAGAAGCTTAAACTTACACTGTAAAGATACAGAGGAAGTAGAAGTGTGAAATGAGGGTGAATAGAAGGTTGGTGGGTTGGCAGCTGGATCAGACCCAGCTTTGTGGGACCTATTAAAGATGCATGATATTGACAGTGATGGAAAGCTATTAAAGGGTTTTAAGTGAAGAAATGACAATATCTGAATAGCATACCTGTTGTATATAGAATTAAACAAAGGGGAGCATGATGGAAACAAGTAGACCAATTAGAAGGCTATTGGAGCGATGCAGACAGAGTAAAGGGTGACACAGATTGGGTACTGTAAGGAAAGATGGTGAGAAAATGCAGACTTGAGAGATATCTTGGAGGGTGACTCAGCAACTATAAGTGGTAGAATGGATGTGGAGTTGAGGGAGGGAGAAGATGCACGGCGACTGTTTCCAAGTTTTGCCAGGTTGTGTGTAATTGGGTGTTGATGCCATTCACTGAGATACAGGAGAAGTTTTCTCTGTTGAAGTCAGAAGCATCACCATCTCCACTTCCCTTAGATGACAACATTTGCAGTATCTTTGCCTACTTACGCTCCTATATCCCTGTCTGTCCACTTAACTTCCAGGTTCTATGTTTTTTTTCCCCTCAGAATTGCTCCCAATAGCTATTTATCCTTCTACATTCTTTTTACCACTCTCAGTCCAGTCCTGGGGTATCTCAAACACAGTTGCATACTTGCCTCCTCTCTGAATTGCCGATATCTCTTCTCTATGTAAGTCTATCCATCACTCCCAGACTTTTATTTTTCAGCTTCATTGAGGTATAATTAACAGAGACTACTTCAATTTAATAAATATGTACTTAGTTCCTAGTTTGGGCAGATCACCTTATTGAGCAGAGTTGAGAATTAAATAAGAAGCTAAGCAAAATTGAAGAGATTCAGGGTCTTTTTGCCTAATGATAAAAAGAATCTGTATCCTTGTCATACTACTTACATAAAAATAAATTCCACACAGATCAACGGTATTTATTCAAAAATAACTAACCATAAAATTACTAGGAGAAAAGATTGGTAGACATATTTTAAAAAATTTTTTATCATCAGTCAGTTTGAAGACCTTTTAAAGAATGATGAAAAATCCAGATATCATAAAAGAAAAAAATAGATCCATTTGACAGCCTAAAATTTTAAAATTTTGTACAAAAAATTAAACAACCTTCAACGAAAACTCCAACTAAACTAATAAATATAGAAAGAAGGATAGAAATAGAAAATTCACCATTTTCAAACACCACAGTAATAATCACTTCAGAAAAGAATAATCTTTGGATGCTGAAATGAATGGGCAAAAGTATACTTGCATATTGGCAAAGTAATTCCCTATAAGACACTTTGTAATTACAAAAGGATAAATAGTATCTTTACAGGGGAGAAACATGGCAGACATAACTTAGGTGATCAAAGTAAACATCGCTGATAACAGGGCAAATCAGTGTCTCCTGATGTACTGAGAAGGACACACCACCACTTCTGAGATATTTTTGCCAAAAAATGCATAACCACCTCTGTTGTATTTTGTATTTGTAGCACTTACTGCAGTTTTAATGATATATTTGTGCCGTTAGTTGTTTAGTATCTTAGTACCTCTGTGCTCAACCTCCTGCCTCTAGCAGAATGTAAATTTCATAAGATCAATATCCTCTGTGTCTTTGCTCACTAGTTCCTAGCAGGAAGTAGGAGCTTCATAAATAATGTTGAATAAATGAATGAATGAATGAATTTACTTGGAGCTGATACTTGTGGGAAAGATATACAGTAGTTATTAGCCTTGGAACTATTGAGTGAGAAATCACAGTCGGATACCCTGGTGAAAGTGGATGGAGTGAAGACACAGTGCTCAGATTAAGCCTTAAATTAAGCCTTGAAAGAAATGTGTCCCATGGAATAAAAGTATGTTAAAAGCCAGAAAATTAATAGGTTAGATGCAAGGTGAGGGAAGTGGGAGGAAAAAGGAAATGCCTCTACTTCATTTAGAGCAAAGCAGGAGTTCTAAAGTAGGTACTGTTCAGCTGATCAAGGCAGGTATTTAGGGGGTTATTTGTAACTGTCTTAGAGCAGTTTTATCTGATGCAGTGAGTCTCAAGTTTCAATGTGCATAAAGATCTCCTAGGCTGCTTGAAAAAAAATAGAGCTCTGTGGGGCACCTTGGCAGAAATTCTGACTTGATGGGGTATAGAAATCTGTTTCTTATTAACAACCACCCTCCTCCTCCACTGAGTAATTATGGTGCAGGTGGCCCAGGAACCACACTCAGAGGAAACTTTACATCAGAGTAGAGGGGTATAAGCTGCAGTGAAGGAAAATAAGGAAGTGGGTGGGGTGAACAAAGAGAAACAGTGGATGGCCACTTGCTAACGACTTTGGCAGTATAGGGAGGGGGCTCTTTAAACATTTAAAAGTAACCTGCCAGGGAAAGTTATGAAGGGACACAGCCTGTTTTGGTTTTGTCCACCTCGTTGAAGAGATTGTCTAGTTCAAAACCAAAAATGTGACTGCAGCTGTCTATTGAAATATGTTGAACAGTTAGAATATTTCCTTTGGTTGAGGAACACTGGAGAAGCAGTGTATGAGAGGTATTCTGGGACAGCTTTTGCTTTTGAAAGTAGTGCTGGGGCTTCCCTGGTGGCGCAGTGGTTGAGAGTTCGCCTGCCGATGCAGGGGACATGGGTTCGTGCCCCGGTCCGGGAAGATCCCACGTGCCGTGGAGCGGCTGGGCCCGTGAGCCATGGCCGCTGAGCCTGCGCGTCCGGAGCCTGTTGCTCCGCAACGGGAGAGGCCACAGCAGTGAGAGGCCCGCATACCGCAAAAAAAAAAAAAAGAAAGAAAGAAAGTAGTGCTGGACTAAATTCATGCCTTTCAAGCACTGCCCTTAGGAAATTTATGAAAATTAAATAAAATTGATTAATAATGCCCAAGGACTGACCTCATCTCTGGGCTTCAGGCATCTGGCAGGCAAGAAGATGATGTTATTTAAAAAATGTATTTCTGACTCATTATGCTTCATTGAATTATATAACTTGTGGATAGTATTTTCTTTTCTTTTTTAACATCTTTATTGGAGTATAATTGCTTTACAGTGGTGTGTTAGTTTCTGCTTTATAACAAAGTGAATCAGCTGTACGTATACATATATCCCCACATCCCCTCCCTCTTGAGTCTCCCTCCCACCCTCCCTATCCCACCCCTCTAGGTGGTCACAAAGCACCGAGCTGATCTCCCTGTGCTATGTGGCTGCTTCCCACTAGCTATTTTACATTTGGTAGTATATATATGTCCATGCCACTCTCTCACTTCGTCCCATCTTACCCTTACCCCTCCCCATGTTCTAAAGTCCATTCTCTACCTCTGCATCTTTATTCCTGTCCTACCCCTAGGTTCTTCAGAACCTTTTTTTTTTTTAGATTCCATATATATGTGTTAGCATACGGTATTTGTTTTTCTCTTTCTGACTTCACTCTGTATGACAGACTGTAGGTCCATCCACCTCACTACAAATAACTCAATTTCATTTCTCTTTATGGCTGAGTAATATTCCATTGTATATATGTACCACATCTTTATCTATCATCTGTCGATGGACACTTAGGTTGCTTCCATGTCCTGGCTATTGTAAATAGAGCTGCAATGAACACTGTGGTACATGACTCTTTTTGAATTATGGTTTTCTCAGGGTATATGCCCAGTAGTGGGATTGCTGGGTAATATGGTAGTTCTATTTTTAGTTTTTTAAGGAACCTTCATACTGTTCTCCACAGTGGCTGTATCAATTTACATTCCCACCAACAGTGCAAGAGTGTTACCTTGGATAGTATTTTCTTAAAGGCAAATTGCAATAAAAAGGGAAGTATGTTCAAGTGGATATTAGAGTTTAGTGGCTTATGGGTGGCTTATCTTTAGAATGCATAATTTCCAGGAAATTTTAGTATTTCAACAGCAAGATAACACAATTAAGCTCATATGAATCTATCTTGGCAAATTAACTGAATTTCTCCCCAACACTTCAAATTCATTTTCCAAATGTTTTATGAATTTTTAATTGTTTTATGAAGATATTAATTGAATCATCTCATTTAAAAAGTACAACAGAATCATAAATTAGTATATTTATGAGCATATGAAATGCCCTTTGAATACCAGAATTTATTTTATTTTTTAATTGAAGTATAGTTGATTTACAATATTGTGTTAGTTTCAGGTGTACAGCAAACTGATTCAGTTATACATATATATATATATTTTTTCCAATTCTTTTCCATTATAGGTTATTACAAGACATTGACTATAGTTCCCTGTGCTATACAGTAAATACATGTTGTTTAGCTATTTTATATATAGTAGCATATATCTGTTAATCCCATACTCCTAATTTATCCCTTTCCCCCCTTCCCCCTTCACCCCCTTCCCCCTTCAGTAACCATAACTTTGTTTTCTATGTCTGTGAGACTGTTTCTGTTTTTTTGTTTGTTTGTTTGTTTGTTTGTTTGCGGTACACGGGCCTCTCACCGCTGTGGCCTCTCCCGTTGCGTAGCACAGGTTCAGCGGCCATGGCTCACGGGCCCAACCGCTCCGTGGCATGTGGGATCTTCCCAGACCGGGGCACGAACCTGTGTCCCCTGCATCGGCAGGCGGACTCGCAACCACTGCGCCGCCAGGGAAGCCCTGTTTCTGTTTTATAAATAAGTTCATTTGTATTATTTTTTAGATTCCACATAAGTGATATATGTTATTTGTCTTTGGCTCACTTCACTCAGTATGATAATCTCTAGGTCCATCCATGTAGCTACAGAGACATTTATTTCATTCTTTTTCATGGCCAAGTAATTTGAGTACCACAATTTAGAAGTTACATTAAAAACCAGCACATATTTTGAATTAAACTGTGTCTTGGTCTAATAATTATGCATTTGAATTTCTTAACTACATATTCCAGGTGGTCAGTCCACAGACATCGCATCACTCTGCCTAAGAAACAAGTGGAGGGAATGGATGCCCTTTTATTTCTTTGGCGGGAAGACTATGAAACAGATGTAATGCTGAACTGAAGTCTCATTTCCGCAATAAATCCTATCACTCTTGTCCAAAGTCCAAGAATTTGACCTTCCCCTGATTTCACCATCAGCTATTAAATATTAATTGCGAGTATCGCTGTGTGACTACGAGTATGAACTCTGGGATATTACACACCTAATTTTGAGTCCTTGCTCCACCACTTACTTAAGTTGCTTGTCTAGTCTAGGGTCAAGTTTCCTCCCCTGTAAAATGGAGATAATGGTCATTATCATTTGCTGAGTGCTTCCTGACACCAAGCATCTCGCTGTTGGTTTCACAAGCATTTTCTCATTTCACCTTCTCAACAGGTCTTTCCTTAGTTACTGTTATCAACCCCACTTTGCAGTCTGGGTAGTTGTGATTCTGCAGTTATTGCTTGGAGTCAGGCTTTGAACCCATGTGGTCTGACCCTGGAGGCTGCATGTCTAATCTCTAGACTCAACTGCTTCCTATTTGATAAGGCGGTTGTGGGGGCTGAGAATGGAGGTCAATGCATTACTTCAGATAACCAGGGAAGGAAAGCTTTTGGTTAGTATATAATTAGTAACCCATTACTATAATATGATATTATATTATCATAATAATATAATTATTATTACAATAGCTCTTTTGCTGAATTAAAGGTGATATACATAGTCCTACCTCACCTGCCCAGAACTCAACTTGCTCTTACGTAGAAGACAGTAGAGGAAAGAAAAGGTAAGAAAAATGATTTTTGAGCAGCCAAATTAGAAATCAGGTAGCAGTCATTGTAACCAGCATATAGTTTATTCACAGGAGATCCTTTCAGACCCATGTCCAGTTAAACTTTAATTTTACAAATAAATTTAAATTATTTTATCAGTAATCACGATAGACTAAAAGGAGAGAAAGACTGAAGTCAGAGAAGTTTAGCAAAGAAGTTGTTTTTTAAGTGATTTTCTAGACGAAAGCAAATCAGAACTGGAGGGAAGCATTGCTGTTGGCAGGTACATTGAAATAAAACTGTGAATCATGAAGAAAGAGTTAAATAATATTTATATTTGAATCAAAGAAGAATGTAATATTATAGAAATATTTCCTTCGAAAATTGTTAAATCTCACAAAATTCTTCCCCTTCTTCTTCTTCTTAATATTAGTATTAGTATTCAGAATGACCACTTTCACCATTGGATTCACATAGGTAAACATTTCCTTATGTTGCCAGAGGAATCCTGTATCAATTAGGCAGCAGATTACAGAATCCTAAGAGTGCCTTAAACTATGGTACTTATGTCTTACACAATAACAGTTCAGAGGAGAATGGTTTCAAGGTAAGCTCAGCAGCTCAACAGTGTCTGCAAGGAGCCAGGCTCCCTCTACCCTCCACCTCTGCCATCCAGCTGGGTCTTAGGCTTGACCCGTCTGGGTTGCAAGACGGCTGCTGCATTTCGAGTCTTACATGAAGACACATGTCCAGCTGACGAAAAGGCACATATTCTCCAGACTATCTCTTTGTGTTAGAGATGAAAGTATCTCAGAGTCCTCCCAATAGATTTCTCCCTTCTGGTCCCGTTGTCCAAGATTTGGTCACTTGCCAACTAGTCAAGTCCTGAGTGCCAGGGAGTCTGGAAAAGTGAATATCTCTAGTGAGGCTGGGCCTTGCTGGCAGGAAGAAGCGGGGGTGGGGAGAGTGGGCGGCTGTTGGATAGACAACTGACAGCGACTGTCAAAGACTAATTGCAATGAAGCAAGTAGTTAAACATTAGTCATCTCTGCTATGTATAATAGAAGCCTATGTCATCTTACTTTTCTAACCATTTGATGTGAAAAGGGACTGATTTTCTTTGAGTTTTCTACTGCATGCCAGGAACTGTAATAGAATTTGTGTGTGTGTGTTTTAATGATCTTTATTTAATTTGGTCATGCTGCGTGGCATGCGGGATCTTAGTTCCCCAACTGGGGATGGAAGTGGACGCCCCCTGCAGTGGAAGCGTAGAGCCCTAACCACTGGACCGCCAGGAAATTCTCTTTTTTGTGTTTTTTTTTTTTTTAACTTCATGTAAGCTTCCACTGAGTTCTTCTGGAAGGGTGTTATTTCCCCCCATTTAATAGATGAAGATAAAGTACACAAAAGGGTTAAATAAGACACCATAGCACTCCCACCTCACAAGTGATAGAAGCTGGTTTCTCCTACACATATACAGCCCCAAACCCTGAGCTGCTGGGTTAAGGGTGCCCAACCATCTCATCCTGGTGTCAGAATAAAAATTGTACTGCACTATGAGAAATAATTCTTTTCTGGCCCAAAGTGCAACTTGATTGCCCTCAGGGTAGCCTAGACTTACCTCAAAGTAATTTAAAACATATATTGGGGGCTTCCCTGGTGGCACAGTGGTTGAGAGTCCGCCTGCCGATGCAGGGGACGCGGGTTCGTGCCCCGGTCCGGGAAGATCCCACATGCCGCGGAGCGGCTGGGCCCGTGAGCCATGGCCGCTGAGCCTGCGCGTCCAGAGCCTGTGCTCCACAACGGGAGAGGCCACGACAGTGAGAGGTCCACGTATCGCAAAAAAAAAAAAAACAACAAACACAAAACCTATATTGGGCATGGTGTTTTATTTAATAATCTTTCCTGTAGCAACTGCATTCTTGCTGATTGATCTAATCTTAACCACACTGCTGAGGTATGTTTAACTTGGGATATCCTTCTAGGAATAAGAGACAAATGCCTGATACCTAGCAGGTACTCACATGTAGTACTTACAAGTGTATAAAAAGGACAATAAAGGCTATTTCTAATATTCGGATCAAGTTTCGTATTTATCAATATTTTAGTACAAATAATGTTATCACCTGGGTCACAGCAGATGATAATTTCTGATTTACAAATATTGTATAAAAATAATCTCTTGAGTATAAAAAATAGTCTTTGGTTTTAACATCTGAATCCTTCCAAATGAAAAGGAAGGATGGGCTTAGGTCATTTTTTTTTTCCGGAAGCAGGTCCCAGTCTGTAAGCCTCCTGTGACTCAGGAGATACTCCTTTCTGCCTCTGTCATTTAAAGCGTGGGAGTGACCCTTTAACCTCCTTTTATCTAAATCAGATTAGGTCACTGCAGCCCACAGTCTAGGTTATGATCATTTGCTTTATCTCCAACTAAGTAAATTGCACCATGTTCTTCCAGGAAAACCTGAACTCTAACCCAGTGGGGAGAAGAAAGGCTGCTTTTGGCCCATTAGAAATGAGACTACAGCGTGTGGCATGAGGTGTTCTGGCCTCTCTCATCTGCCGCCCCTGCTTATCCAGTTCCCTACAGCACTCAGCCTGAAAGGAGTACCAGTGAGAAAACGACACGTTTGGGCGATGGTCTCACTGGCTGTCCTGTGTGCCCGGTCTCTCAGGAGACTCTTTCCTGCCTGGTTAGTCTTTTGTATTCTGGAAAATCTGGCTCTGTGTATGCAAGTAAGTCAGGATTCTGAGCTTAGCACCCCCGCCCCCCCAAAAAAAAGTATTTAAGAAAAAAAAAGAAAGAGAAGGAAAATTAAGGGAATTAATAATTTAGGCTAAAAAGGTCACAAAAGAAACACTGTGTTAACAGATTAGATATTGTTCTTGGCATTACTTGCTGCTGGTTTTAAAGGGCAGAATCATAGAGCTGCTTCCACATTTCCTTGGGGGCAGTTGAGACATAGAGACATCCAGGCTATGTATCAACTAAAAATTTATATTTTTATATTAGAAAAAGAGAATGGGTATTGCAGATTATATAGCAGTCTGCCACATTTGCTCTTGTGGGTCTTGGGTTCTGTGAGGTAAGGTATCTCTTATTGTGCCCTCAGTTTTCTAATTATTTTAGTGAGACTTTAGTAGTACAAATGGAAGGTGATACTTGACCATTATTTTTTCGTCTTTTAGATTCTCATGGCCCACTATATTTCTGGTTAGATTGAAGTAGCATGGCGAGGTTTTGTTTTGTTTGTTTGCGTAGTTGATCTAGAGCAGCAGGTTTTCAAATTTTTTGGTCATGAGACCACTTTACACTCTTAAAAATTACTAAGGGCACTAAAAAGCTTTGTTTCTGTGGGTTATATCTATTTATATTTACCATATTAAAAATTGTAGCAGGCATTTACAAGAAGATACAAGTGAGCATAGCCATTAACTTGTACCCTACGGAACTCTCCACTATACCGATGGATGGTAAAAAAAGCAAATAATGTTTTAGTGATATTACGAAAATAATACTGACCTTGCAGACCCCTTGGGGACGCTGTATCACACTTTGACATCTACTGGTCTTGAGAACATAACCTGTTTATGCTGACATTGGTAATTGTTTATATTGCAGGGGATAAGTGCTAGGACTGCAGATTGAAAAATAAAGGAATTAAGGCAGGACCACTGCCACTGAGTAGTTAATGGTCCAAAAAGAAGCAGTTGACTGACCAATGTATAAACTTCTTTCTTATTAGATTTGAGGGGAGTTCGTTTCTGTTTCTGAATTATAGATAAATTTGTGTGTGGGAGTTAATAGAGTTAAAGAGAGATTTAACTATTGGTTTTCATCTATAGGAATTTAATAAATTCTGGTGTTCAAGATATATTGAATTAAGCATTTTATACGTCTAGAAGCTCATTGTGGAAAAGTTTGATTTTTCTGTATACTTACCATTGTTTTTGGCCGCCCAGCCCTGAATCTACCTTTTCTCACCTGGCACATCCCACTTTGCCTCCTAAGGAAGTGTGAAGTGCTAGATATTTGCGTTTTTAACCACCTTTGCAGCCTGGCTGCAGGCGTGTGACCTAGGTTCTGCCAGTCAGGCACCTCCATCTCATATTTTGAAATAGAAACTAGTGACATGAAAAAATATGTGGCACCTCCACAGGTGGTTTCCCAGACAGCATCTGGTGTCGGTGATGGAAGCCGCTGGCTCCCCCGCCCATCAGTGACAGGCAGCAGACCAGTGCTGCTGTGTGATTTGGGGTCAGGTTGCTGGGTATGTAGCCTCCAGGCCCAATTTCTCTGGCCTTCTTGGTAATTTGTGACCTTTCCATTATCATTCTGTGGATTCAAGAGTCGGTGCCTTTGCTTGCAACTAAGAATCCTGCTTGATACATTCTCAGATGCAGTGTCTTTCAAAGCGTTGTTTGGAAGTCTCATGTATCAAAATCACCTGCACCACATCCTAACAATGCTATTGGTGGGCTTAAAACTAGGGGATCCAGAATCCTTTTGAGTTCCAGGAATCTGCATTTTAAACAAGTCTCCGGGTTATATGATTTTAGAAGTGCTGTGCTAATGTTTCCAACTTTTTAAATTATTTGTGCTCTGTTTAAGGATCTGAGTAACCCCTAAAAGAATTCATTCTTGGCTTTTAGGAGACCCTAATCAATGAGTAACTAGTATTTCCTTGTCCCATTCTCTCCCCACCCAGCCTCAAATTCTCCATAAGCCTCTTTGTTCTGTCTCCTTAACTCTTTTAACGTCTTTTTTTTTTTTTTCCGTTTTATTCTCACCAAAGAAGTGGTAATTCCCCCAAAGGGATTGCTTACATTCAGTGGTCCCAGGATTAATTTGGATTTTAAAAGTACACTGTGACTAGGGCTCTCTGTAGGTCCTTCTTTCTTGTGCATTTCTGCAACCTGCAGGCCGACAGCTTGATGTGTACTCCAGGGATCACTGGAGAGGATGAAGGGGAAAGATCAGAACACACTAAGTGACTTTCCTTGGAAGGATTTTCCAGCCATGGATTCAGGTCAGAAAATAGCACGGAAGGATTGAATAATCTACTTCTGGAGTTTTCGAGAATCACGGAATGTTGTAACTTGAAAGAGTGTAGCTTAACCCCCTCATTTCATGAATGAGGAACTGAGGAGAAAATATGTGTTCAGCGTCGCATAAGTGATTAGTGGAATATAAAAGCCGACATAAATTTAGAAGTGGGAAGTGATCATGCAGAGCTCGACCTTAAACTAGCATACAAAGGAAGGAGACTAACATTTATCGAGTGATTATTTGAACTTGGGTACATTCACTTAACATCCCTGAGCCTCAGTTTCCTCAACTGCAAAATCAAGATTCTAGTAATAGCGGACATTGATATGATATTGACTATGTGCTGGGAACTGTTCTAAGCACTTTATATGCTAAGTCATTTAATCCTTACCACAACGACATGACATAGGTACTCTTATTTTCCCCCTTTATTCAGGTGCACAGAAAGGCTAGATATTTACCTGCAGTCACCCAGCTAGAGTATTCATTTTCTATTGCTGCACTGCAAATCACCCCAAGCTTCATGTGTTAAGACAACATACATTTGTTATCTCACAGTTTTGTGGGTCAAAAGTCTAGGCATAGCACAACTAGGTCCGCTGCTCAGGGTCTCACAAGGCAGCAATGGAGGCGTCGACCAGGGTAAGGATCTGATCTGAGGCTTGGAGTCCTCTTCCAAGAGCACGTCATTCTTGGCAGAATTCATCTCCCTACTGCTGTGGAACTCAGGATGGCTGAGTCTTCCAGGTCAGCAGGAGAGGTCTCCCACTCAGGATAATCTCCCTTCTGATTAATTGAACCTCAAATGATTAGGGCCCTTAATATATCTGCAGAATCTCTTCGTCTTTGCCATATGACAGAATATAATAAACATGGGAGTAATCTCCCATCACCTTTGCTATGTTCTGCTGAGATGAGAAGCCAGTTATAGGTCTTGGCCACACTCAAGGGAAGGGGATTACATAAACCTGTGGATCCCAAGGGGTGGGAATCACAGCACTCTCTTAGAATTCTACCTACCACAGCCAGTAAGACTTAGTTTAAGCTCAGATGGGCTCCAGGTCTGAGTCCATGCTTTCAATCACAATGACCTTCTTTCTCCTTTCGAAGCAAGTAAATCCACTTTATAACCTTGCATAGGATTCTAAGTAAGATAACACCCAGCAGATTCATACTGGGTACTAGGCAATAACTAATTCTCTTCACACTTCCTGTTTTAAAAGTCTGCTTCAAGAAACCTTATAACCACCTGCAGTTTTGTATTTTCAGGAAGAGATTTCCAGTAGTCTCAGATAATATAAGTTATTTCAATTTGTTCATATTTTTTCTGAGGCAGAAATAAGCCTGGCATTTGGGATTTGAGACTTGAGTTCTCAAGAAATAACCTTAGCTCTGCTTTTTGTCTTTGAAACAGATGAAGTGATTGAGAAGAAACAATAAACACCATCATTTTGTAGACAGGACAACATGGATCAGCCGTTAACGGTGAATTCCCTGGTAGGTGGCACCAACCAATATTTTACATGTGGTCCGAAAACCCAAAAAGAAGAACAGAAACACACTGAATGTGAAATGAGTCACAATTCAAGAAGTTGAGCATTTGCCGTTTTCATCCATCTGCGTGGTCCTCTCCTTTGAGGAAGTGATTAATAAACCCATCTTTGCTAGAATTAAAAATAATGCGCTTTTTTCCATGAAAGTGTGAAATGTTAATTTATCTGGTTCGATTCCAGGAGTGTAGTCCTTTAGCACAACACCGGGGAGAAGAATTTCACAGATGACATTGTAGCAGGTACTTCAACTTCTTTGTGCCTCAGCTTCTTCCCAGATAAAAATTAGAGGCTTACCTTGTGTGGCAATGACCAAGGAAATAATTTTCTATTTAACACCTAGATGCTGCTTTGGGATCTTTGGGTAAATGTGTGAATACTTGAAACTCTCATCCTTTTCATCTTTTGCCCTTACAGCCAACATAGTACACACCTTCTTGAGCTACATCTTAGAAGAAATAACGTGCTGGAGAGGAAATAACAGGGGCCTTGGGATCCCATGAGCTTATTGTGTGTACCAGATCAGTCTCTGAATGTGAATATAGGAACGTTGTATAATCTCCATGGCCCTGTTTTTGTACTTTGTGCCTTACAACTTTTGGAAACGTAGTTTTAATGTTGCCAGCTTGTCCTTGGGACTTGCTAAAGGAAAGCTGTCATTACCCTCCCCTTCCTCCTGATGACCCTCCCAAACCCACTCACTACCCCTGTAGCCCTGGGAGCAGCGGTATACTGAATACCCTACACACACAAAGCTTAGCACCAGAACATAAAGAAATAGAGCCTGGCTCTTGCTCTGAAATAGGTTAGTTTTCTCTCTTTGAGGAAAAAGTCCTTCACAGATGCTCAGTTGCTTTTGAGAGTATGTTTGAGGAGCAGAAAATTGTAGGAACTTTTCACTTTCTGACCCCATATTGTCAAGGCACTGTGGGATAATAAAGGCTGACCCATTTCCATCTCTGCAGAGGAAGGAGTCATCCTTATGGAGTGCCTGTGTGTTTCTAGAACATTATGTAGGAATAACTAAAATTTTAGTGGACATGTCAGTGTAAAAATGAACACAAAGGCTTTTTCCTCTGGAAAATTTATTTACATCTAAGAAGTTCATATGCAAATGAAACACTACAGATTGATGAAAAGTTTAGGCTATTTCCCAGTTTATCTCTGAAATCAATTTTAAACTTAGGAAGGGCAGCACCATTCCCGTAAAGGGAAAATAAATCTTATTTTTTTTCCTTCAGATAAAAAGATTATCTAATTATAGTCATGTTGCTCCCTGTCTCTCTTCCTCCTTTATTTGATACATTTATTGGTTATCATCTGTGTTGCAGGGAATATACTACATTCCAGAGGACAGAGATGAGTGTAAAATGATTCCTTTCCCTCATGGAGTTCATAAGGAGTCAAAAATACCTGTATACAGGGCTTCCCTGGTGGCGCAGTGGTTGAGAGTCCGCCTGCTGATGCAGGGGACACGGGTTCGTGCCCTGGTCCGGGAAGCTCCCACATGCTGTGGAGCGGCTGGGCCCGTGAGCCATGGCCGCTGAGCCTGTGCATCCGGAGCCTGTGCTCCGCAACAGGAGAGGCCACAACAGTGAGAGGCCTGCGTAACGAAAAAAACAAACAAACAAACAAAAAAAACTTGTATACAAATTATTATAATTCAGGGTAGACTGTATAGTAATAAAAAACGGGCGAGTTACTTTTGTGCACACAGGAGGCTAGAAGTCTGCTTTAGAAAATGTCCTAATTTCCATAGATTTTTTTTCCCAGTAACTTTATTATGTCATTGAAACATTTACCTTTGGTCAAATAACAATATTTTTGGAACACAGTCAGGATTATTTGTTTACGTGGGGTTATGGCTGATTTCACACCAGCGGAGCTGAGTAGCTGCCATGGAGACTATATGCCCCACTGAGGCTAAGAAACTTGCTATATGGCCTTTAACAGAAAACATTTGGCTTTTTCACCTTTCAGAAACACTGACTTTTTATTGAAGAATTGAATAATTATCCTGAATGTATATGTTCCATGTTTTTTCAGATGTGTATAGATGTTGTTTTTATTAATAAAATACAAATATATTAATATCACAGACTTTTTTTTTAGTAATAATTATTACTTTCTCAGTCAGGGAATAATTAATGGTGTAGTTACTATTATGTCAAGCTCTGAGAGTGTCTTTATGTTAAAAAAGGGGTGGGGGGAATGGCCATATGCTTGAAAAGGTTTTTCCTGGAATTATTGGTGGGGTTTTATTCACTTGGTAAAGATACAGGGAGGCCCTGAAAGCTACTTATAAAACCAGATGTGTTTTGGAATAGAATTGAATCCTGATAGAAACTTCGAATCCAAGCCATCTCTTGGAGGCCCTTCAAGTATAATGACATGATCCCTACCCTGGTAGGAATCCATCTCTTGGTTTGCTTCTGTGAGGATATAAGGGTCAATGATATTTTACCTAAAATGACCTAAAACATTTGCCTACCCAGGAAGTGCCACATAATTGTAGCTGAAACCTATAAGAGGTCTTAGTCTAAAAGAGTGTATGTTTACCCTGGAGACGTGTATCTTTTTGGTGTGTAGACCACACGTTTAAGCAAAAAGAATTATTTTTATCGTATCATTAACTTTTATGAAAAACTTTCCTTAGGTATTGATGTCAGGTATTTAGTACAGAAAATACATGTATAATTTCAGTCATGTTCATTTCTTCTTATAACCAGAGATTCAAATTCGACTTTGCAGAAAAAGTTAGCTGCCATGCCGGACCACAGGGATGTTTCCCTCAGCCCGGAAGAGCGAGTCCGCGCCCTAAGCAAGCTGGGTTGTAATATCACCATCAATGAAGATATCACTCCGCGCCGCTACTTTAGATCCGGAGTAGAAATGGAGAGAATGGCGTCCGTGTATTTGGAAGAAGGAAACTTGGAAAATGCCTTTGTTCTTTATAATAAATTTATAACGTAAGTGTTTTATTTTGGAGGTCTTCAAAATGAGAAAATTGGGAAAATATTTACATGGTATTTTGGTGAGACAGCTTAGATGCCGGCATGTTTTCATATTCAGACTGAATTTACAATCTCCCAAAGCATGAGATGTCCAGGTTTTTAAGTTACCAAGTAATGTACTCAAAGGCGGCCTTACACCATCTCTGGGGCTTAGGGATGAATGATCAGGGATGGGGCGAAGCTCAGGGATGTCAGACACCTTTCAACAGGCCAGCGCAGTAACCAGCATGCCCCCTCCCTCTCTTCACAAATAAAATTTCTTGTTTTGTGTCATTCTTCCTTCACAGGAATGCAAGCTTTATGAAAGCAGACATCATATTGTAGCTCCATCTACAATACCTGGAATGTGCCATTAACATTTTAAATATTTAATTTGATGGGTTGCGACTAGGGGATAAATTGACGATCCTAGGAAGGAACTGATTCTGGGACAGAGTGTAGTAGTTGGTTTCACATTGTAGTTAGTATTTTTTTAAGGCAATTATTTAGCTGTGTAAGAATTGTATGTATAAAAGAGCTTGCAAAATATTGAGTGAAAGTGGCTCCATCAAAACAGACATGTAAAAATATCACACATCACTGGGCTTCCCTGGTGGCGCAGTGGTTGAGAGTCCGCCTGCCGATGCAGGGGACGCGGGTTCGTGCCCCGGTCCGGGAAGATCCCACATGCCGCGGAGTGGCTGGGCCCGTGAGCCATGGCCGCTGAGCCTGCGCGTCCGGAGTCTGTGCTCCGCAACGGGAGAGGCCGCAACAGTGAGAGGCCCGCGTACCACAAAAAAAAAAAAAAAAAAATCACACTTCACATTAGATATTTGTTAGTAAGATATCCTAGTTTGAACTAAAAGAAATGGGATTTGGGTTTTCTATACCAATTTGCCAGCTTACTGATTGGGAGGATCTCCTGTTACCAAAAATTATTTCATCTGAGCTGAACCCCTTATTTTTGTTTTAACTGGAAATCACACATTGATTAATTGTATTAGTTTAGTTGGGGACTTAACCTGAGAACATTCGAGAAGCTGAAAAGATCAACTGTTTTAAATACTGCATCCATGATTCTACCATGGGCGAAATTAAAGGCAGTTAATATGGTGTGCAAAGTGGGCTCTGCACTTTATTCAAGTTAATTAACTTCTTGGAAATTTAGAGAATGGTTGGCACCATTCATCCTACCTGGGAAAAATCAAGTTTCTATAAAGTTAAGCAATAAACATGAAATTGGACGTTATAAACTGTCATTGATAGCACACATTTTCCATTTTAGTTTCTGAACTATAAGTTACTAAATGATAATATTTTTTTCACCTTCTTCTGGGTTTTGCACACACACACGTAAGTGTGGTAAAGGGCCACTACACTCTCTGAGTCAGAATATTTGAATTCTCTCCTGTCATTAACGATATGACCATAGGTAATTCAGTTATCCTCTGTGAGTTCAGTTCCTCATCTACATAAATGAAAGACTTATGGGTGAAAATCTGTGAGGTCTCTTCAACTCTAAATGTCTATGACTTTACGCTACTTACAAAAGCCTTAGGCAACTGACACACCTTATGTAATTTCTTTAGGCTTTAATTTTCTTATTTGAGAGATAAGAGTTATAATACCTTTCCTCTGTATTCTATAGATGAGATGATGAGTGTATGTGTGATTTGTAAACAACAGAACATCAGTAGTTATAGCATATTAGTTGATCAAAAATAGTATTTGCTCTAAGAGCTTTTCATTCATTTAACAAATATTTATTGAACATTCATTATGAGAGGGACACCATTCTACAGGCTAAGAATACATCAATAAGGAAAAAACAAAAACAGAATTTCCTGCCCTTGTGGAAGCAATACCTTCACTTTACCTGGAAGCAATGTATCTGGTTTGCTGTACTAATTTCCCTTCATTTTTATTGTCCCTTGTTCCTCAAAAGGTGATGAAAAATAATTAACTCTTAATTAGCACCTCGTAATCCATTAAGGATTCCGGCTGACATTTCTCTCATTTATGAATTTTCATTTAAGAGTTTTTAATATAGACACCATGGCACTACTGATTCATCAGTGGCCCTTTGAGTCTTTCAATGGTGAGAAGGGGTTACATGCATCTTTCCAGACTCTTAAATTTTCACGTGATCCTCAGTGTTGCCAGCACTACACATAAGTAAAATGATGCTCAAGTGGGATACAGTGCCGAAGACCCGAGAAAAACCAAAGTGATGTGGTCTCTTCAGGGAGCATCCCAACTTTAACTCTCTTAACCTCAGTGCTTACAGTTAACTACCCTGTAATGCCAAAATCATACTTGGGCCAACCTTTGATGGAAAGGCAAATGGAAAGAATATAGGTTAAATAATGTTATTAACCATGTCCTTTTTGAAAAGGAGGCTCATTCTCAAATTAGAAGCCATCATTGAGCTTTTTCTGTCATTTAATGCTAAGGACGTGTTTTCTTTTTCTGCAGTTTGTTTGTAGAAAAGCTTCCTAACCATCGAGATTACCAGCAATGTGCAGTACCCGAAAAGCAGGATATTATGAAGGTATTGTGGGATAGACTCTCCCCCGGGGGTTCAAATATTCCACAAGTATCCATTATTGATTCATCCCCTTCCTCTCCTCCTCTGTCTCATCCTCTCAAGAGTTTAAGCGCGAAAGATTCATTCCATTAGCTATGATGTTTCGATCTCTTCCTAGACCTTTAATCATCGTTACTGTGGGATGTCTACTTGAAACGAGAAAAAAAAAAAAAAAAAAGAAAAAGATTAAGAATATACTTAATCATATTAAGACGTGAAGAAGGAATTATTTTATGATTCCTCCCGGAGATTGAGAGAATGGTTGTCTATTTCCCCATACTTATTTGAGACAGTCATTTTGGCTGGTTTTGATTATTCCATACAATTCTGAACCCAAAACCTATTTGAATATCAGTGTTGATTATTAAGGCAGCCACAAAGTTCTAGTCATTTTCTTCTTATAGTACTAGCCTATGAGACAACAAAGTGTTTAGTGAGTGGCCTGAAATATTCCAAAGGAAAAAGAAGGTTGTTGAAATGTATTTATTTACCATCAACATTTGCTGCATATATAGTTCCAAATATCTTTGGCTAAGAATATATCCTTTTAGATAACATTTTTAAATGTTTTCCATTTGTCTTAAGTAGTTTGGATTGATTTTATATGATGGAAGGTAAAACAATGTATACAAAGTCAATCACAGTATGTAATTTTTAATTACTCTCAAAAAATATTTTACCACATAACAGAATAAAAGCTTTCTTACCAGCTATGTCAGGCCTGGGGGTGCCTGTAAGCAGAACACAAATTTTTGTCAAATGGTCATCTACATTTTAAAATTTCTGTACACTATCTGAAGGATCATTCATTATCAGGCCTTTGAGTAGCATTTCCCCTCAATTCTCTTGTTCACGTAAACTCAGAAAATTCTGTATGGAAACCAAGGTCTTAGGCTGCCAAGGTGACTCTCTTACTCTAATTTAGGGTTATTCTTATTTTTACTTGTAGGGAAAGTATTCTCCAAAAGCATATACATTTTCTGTTTGTGCTTGAATAAATGGATGGATGGATGGATGACAAAAGATTGGCTAGAGTTAGGAGTTTTAGTCCTAATGAGGCCATTAGCTAGTTGAATGACATTGGACAAGCCTTTCAATCCCTCTAGGCCTTTGTTTCCTCATCTCTACAGAGGCGGGGCTGGTGGGTGCTTGGACTGTATCAGATTTTCCTGCATTATGATCACTGGGAAATTGTTTGAGATCCAGATCCCAATCCCTTCTCTAAACATGTTGTCTCAGTAGGTCTTGGGTTAGGCCTGGGAAACTATATTTTTATAAAAAGTGCCTGAGTTCCTTTTTTACAGTCTGTTAAGCCTAGGGATCCCTACTTACGGTGTTCTCTGAGGTCCCTTCTAACTATGATGCCATAAAATTTACCTACCATGGAATGTGCAGTTACAAACCCACTACCTAAAAATGAGGTACCTACTGAACAAGATGCTTATCTAACCAGTGAAGTCGATAAAGGTCTTACAAAGGGGATAATTTTTTCTCTTCTCTACTGAAAAGTTATATTTTGGAGCCCTAGAAAAGATTGATTTTTCCACGATCATCTTTGGTTACTTGTGTCTTGATTTCTAATGCACATACCAGCTGTTTTTCTTTCTCAGCTGATGATCTGAAAGCTGACTATACTGAAAATCCCACTAATCAATATGTATATATATATTTTTTAAAAGAAACTGAAGGAGATTGCATTCCCAAGGACAGATGAATTGAAAAAGGACCTTTTAAAGAAATATAACGTAGAATACCAAGAATATTTGCAAAGTGAAGTAAGTTCAATTGGTACATTTATTGCATGACTGTTTTCTGTGCAAATATTTTTTGAATTTCATTTTAATGAGTTTTTCAAATGTCGTATGCATTCAAATTAAAAATACAGTGACGTAAAACCCATAAAAAATTCATGTTGATATCCTGGTTAAGCACTTGCACCAAGGATGTGGTATTTTTATTTCCTGTCAACATCTAATAAAGTGAAGCATTAGAAAATAGACTTCTTACAGTGATTTAAGCGGAGCTTTTAGACCAACTCTTGCCAATGTAATCTTGAGCCAGATGGCTGCGTTTTAGCAATGAAAGGAGACAGTAAGAGCGGTAGGGAGAACAGTATATAGTTTCTGATGTGCCTAATTACGTATGCCTTGGAAATGTGAATTTGATTCTTAAATATTGTAATCAGTATAACATCCAGATGGAATAATGGCTATATGAGTGAAATGTAATCATATCACCAAGGGGTGGTGGCTCCTGGATTCTTATTAAATAGAGAGTGAAAATGAAAATGATGTCTGAGACTGAAGGGCATTGAAAGAAGAAGCTGACCAGTCAGTCTATAAGATACTCCAGTTCAACACTTGAACTCTTAATGTTTACAGCATAATGATAAAGGTTGTTTTGCTTTTTTGTTTGGCTATGTGTTTATGTGCTTTGGAAGTTGTCACTTTTACTGACTCTCAGTTCAGTCCAATCTTGTTACCTCGGAGTGTGGTCACAGGCCTTCTCTGCTTCCTTTGGTATAGCTAGAAGGCAGGTTTGAGTGAGCTGTTTGCGCTGAGTGACAGAAGGAATGTTGAGATGAGAAGATTTCCTCCGTGGTTACTGATGATTTGATTTGAACTATAAAAGCTAAAAGTGATTTTGGCGGCTTGGACAGAACAGCAGGAAGGGATTTAATTTAACAGCCCAGTTAATCTCCCTTCCCTGCTCAGCAATGTGCATGCTGGTCCTCTCAGGAGCGCTCTGGGAGGAGCGGCCTCAGCAGTTGTCACCTGGTCTGCCTTTGGTGACACCAGTTACTTCCT
>NW_021698850.1:0-3581 GCF_005190385.1 Monodon monoceros
GTCACACAGAAAAAGAAACATCATAAGATATCACTAATACACAGAATGTAATCTTGGCTACACATGAACTGAATTACAAACAGAACATGGCCTCAAATTTAGAAAACCAACTTATGCTTGCTTATGGGGAAAGGTGAGTTGGGGTGCTGCATAAAACCAGAGATTGAAATTAGCACAGATACCGTTCCATAAGCCAAATATATAATAGACACGACCTACTCCTTGCTCAACGAAATGAACTCAACACCCCATATTAAACACCTGGGAATACACCTGACAAGTAAGAATTTTAAAACCCATGGATTTATATGTCTCCATAAGAAAGTCAAGCGTGTGTACAGCGACCTAAAGGCAGTAGTGAAAATCCGATAAATCCCATTATCAAAATATATTTCAAAAACAAAACACAATGACAGTGAAATAGAGAGCAATTCTTAAATAATTCATTCAGGGCTTGTGATGAAACCTGGATTTACCACATCTACACCCAGAGCTGGGTGAGACATAAGGCTGAACAGTTCGGGCTCATAGCATTGTTGAGGTTCGGTGAGCAAATGCAGACGCTTTGAAGTCATACTGCATGGTACCCATTCCATGGGTGCCAACTCTCCAGGTTTAAGGGATTCTTCCTTCAGCTAAAACATGCATGGGAAACCCAGAGTATGGTCCACCATGTGATTGGGAAACGTTTTCAAATGCATCTCAGTTTTCTTCCCCTGGCACTCGGGTTCACCATTCCAGACGCTTTACTAACACTCTCCCCACTTGGAGAGTCAGTGCCTTTAACCTCCTGTTTGCCACAGTTTGCTATTTCTGCGCAAGAGGAAGAGGAATAGGGAGATCCAATGAGAGACTAGCTGTAGGTGTCTGCACGGGCAAATGGAACGCTCATTTCCCACCCAGAAGAGGAATTAACCAAAGGCTCAGCAACCCTGCTGGAAAGAGATTAGGGCCTGAAGCAATCCTGTGGTTTTTCGGCCAGCTCACAAGAAAGCGACTTGAAGAAAGGAGCTCAGGGGCACTGTAATTCACAAACCTGCAGAGTTATGAATGACAGCTATCATCCAAAAATGTACTGAAGTAAGTCTTTGAAGAGGGCTTGAAAGCGGGGCAGAATTTCAGGAAGACGATTTCAGGGGGTAGACTGGAATTGCACTTAAAGCATAGGAAAAGAGGCAGAATGTTGACAATGATGCCCTTGGCCAAAAAGGGCATATGCGTTTTTTCCTGAATATATTCAGGAAAAAACGCATACGCACTTTTTGGCCGACCAAGCAAGCATGTAAGGGAAATCTGCACTACAATGAAGTCTCACTGCCCCCCGGTCAAAAGGGCCATCTGAAAAAAGTGTAAAATCCAGAAAGGCAGGACAGGTCATGGAGAATAGGGAGCCTTGTTATGCTGATGGGCGGGATGTAAATTGCCAACAGCCACTCTGGAGAAGTGTATGGTGTTTCCTGAAACACGTAGGAAACAAAGCAACACAGCCTATGGCACTTCCACTTATGGTCCTATAGCTTAGGGAAATTAAAATCAAAAACACACAGCCACCCCAAAGCTTGGTACGGCTCTGTTTACAAGAACCTCATCTACGGTACAAGTTAAATATCCGAGAAAGCAAAAAATGGATAAAGACGTTGTGGTACGTACGTACAATGGAATATCACTCAGCAATGAAATCTACGTCATCAGGCCCGTAGCGGCATAATGAGTGGATTCAGATACGAGGATTCTACGAGAAATAAGTCACACAAAAAAAGAAACATCATAAGATATCACTAATACACGGAATGTAAACTTGGCTACACATGAACTGAATTACAAAACAGAACAGGTTCTCAAATTTAGAAAACCAGCTTACACTTGCTTATGGGGAAAGGTGAGTTGAGGTGCTGCATAAAACCAGACATTGAAATTAGCACTGATACGGTTCCATAAGCCAAATATATAATAGACAAGACCTACTGCTTGCTCAACGAAATGGACTCAACACCACATATTCAACGCCTGGGAATATACCTGACAAGTAAGAATCTTAAAACCCATGGATTTATATGTCTCCATAAGAGTATCCAGCGTGTGTACAGTGGCCTAAAGGCAGCAGTGACAATCCGATAAATCGCATTATCAAAATAAATTTCAAAAACAAAACACAATGACAGTGAAATAGAGAGCAATTATTAAATAATTCATTCAGGTTTTGTGATGGAACCTGGATTTACCACATCTACACCCAGAGCTGGGTGCGATATAAGGCTGGACACTTCGGGCTGATAGCATTGGTGAGGTTCGGTGAGCAAATGCAGACCCTTTGAAGGCATACTGCATGGTACCCATTCCATGGGTCCCAACTCTCCAGGTCGAAGGGATTCTTCCTTCAGCTAAAACATGCATGGGAAACCCAGATTATGGGCCACCGTGTGATTGGGAAACGTTTTCAAATGCATCTCAGTTTTTGTGCCCAGGTACTCGGGTTCACCATTCCAGACGCTTTACTAAATATCTCCCCACTTGGAGAGTCAGTACCTTTAACCTCCTGCTCGTCACAGTTTGCAATTTCTGCGCAATATGAACAGGAATAGGGAGAACCAATGAGAGACTAGCTGTAGGTGTCTGCATGGGCAAATGTAACGCTCATTTCCCACCAGGAAGAGGAATTAAACAAAGGCTCAGCGTGCCCTGCTGGAAATAGATTATGGCCTGAAGCAATCCTGTGGTTTTGCGGCCAGCTCACAAGGAAGCGAGTTGAAGAGAGGAGCTCAGGTGCACTGGAATTCACAAACCTGCAGAGTTATTAATGACAGCTATCGTCCAAAAATATATTGAAGTAAGGCTGCGAAGAGGACTTGACAGCGGGTCAGAATTGTAGGAAACCGATTTCAGGAGGTAGACTGGAGTTGCACTAAAAGCATAGGAAAAGAGGCAGAATGTCGACAATGATGCACTTGGCCAAAAAGCTCGTATGTGTGTTTTCCTGAATATATTCAGGAAAAAACGCATACGCCCTTTTTGGCCAACCAAGCAAGCATGTAAAAGAAATCTGCACTACAATGAAGTCCCACAGCCCCCCGGTCAAAAGGGCCATCTGAAAAAAGTGTAAAATCCAGAAAGGCAGGACAGGCAATGTAGAACAGGGAGCCTTGTTATGCTAATGGGCGGGATGTGAATTGCCAACAGCCACTCTGGAGAAGTGTATAGTGTTTCCTGAAAAACCTAGGAAACAGAGCAACACAGCCTATGGCACTTCCACTTATGGTCCTATAGGTTAGGGAAATTAAAATCAAAAACACACAGCCACCCCAAAATTTGGGACAGCTCTGTTTACAAGAACCTCGTCTATGGTACAAGTTAAATATCCCAGAAAGCCAAAAATGGATAAAGAAGTTCTGGTACGTACGTACAATGGAATATCATTCGGCAATGAAATCTCTGTCACCAGGCCCGTAGCGGGATAATGAGTGGGTTCAGGTACGAGGATTCTACGTGAAATAAGTCACACAGAAAAAGAAACATCATACGATATCACTAATACATGGAATGTAAACTTGGCTACACATGAACTGAATTACAAAAGAGAACAG
>NW_021698851.1:0-1156 GCF_005190385.1 Monodon monoceros
CACTTTTCTCTTATTAGATAATCTCAAACTGTGGACATATTCTCTTAGAGTACATGTATTCCTTTATGAATTATGTGTCGGGTGATAAGTTCAGTGCTTTTGCTTGGACTATGGCTTGGTTACCTTGGGGCCACTTATTTTTAATGCCTATTTGTTGGAAGATAAGGAATGAAGTTAGGTGTCACACTATCACGCAACCAGTAGGCCATTCCGCCCAGTGTTAAGACTGGGGCTCAGTACTCTCCCATCATCTACTGCTTCCTAATAAATAAGTCATTGTTTTGAAGATTAGATTTTATTTGATCAGTTTCTATTTAACTATATCAGTTTATTTGATGTAGTTAAATAGAAAAGGCTATGAAAATTTTTTTTTCCAATGCCCCTCATCAGACCCTGTACCTTTAATTGGCTTAGGGTTTATCTAGAACTGAAAGCTATTAATATCTTCATTTTGTTAACAAGTGAACAACTGTTTAGGAATATTAAATAATTGCCAAATAAGTAACTAAATCAACCAGCCTAGGATTATTTATCTCAAAGATGTCAATGTCTACATTCAGTTAGTGAGTAAATCATGAACAGCTATTAGTCAAAAATACTATTGTAAGAAAGAAAGATGAGAGAGATATAAGATTAATGAACCCTCTGCAAAAGATTCAAATGCATGGATATATTAGAAGTAGTCTGGTTTCATCACTGTGTATAAGCCACTTTAGACAACTTTTATTGCTTTACCTTAAAGTGATTTAAATCTTAAAGGGTAGAAGAAAAGAAGTAGAACATTTATCTCCCTTCCCCCCATCTCTTCTTGTACCTATGATCAGAAACTTTGACAGAAGTTTGATATGATAATATGATAGAAATAATACATAATAGTTTCACAAAACTTGCTTCACATGTCCTGTTTTGAATTCCAATTTTGATGATTATTGCAAAACAGGAAAGTTTGGATTGTGTGTTTCTACGGTAAGTCTGAAGAAAGAATGTGATGTCATTGATGTTTTATGTTTTCATCTTTATGATTTTAATTTGCTTTCAATTTTTAAGATTTTAACTTTAAAAACCTTTGCTCAAGGGGGAAATTCTATAACTGCTTTCTTGGCTCTCAAGTTGTTCTACAACTTTTAGATGCATGGAGGAAGAGCAGGGGAGAGTA
>NW_021698852.1:0-1764 GCF_005190385.1 Monodon monoceros
GATTTATGGTGTATCTTTAATAATTTGAGCATATGGCAGCACTAACCTTGAACTCCCATATAGGACCAGGATCAACGGAAGTTCATAAATGACTGTCCACGTGTCCACTATTAATAGTCCTTACACTTTCTTTTTGTCTCCCTACCGCTAATGATCCTTTTTCTTATGCACTTCCAAATTCACTAATTTGCACCACCTCTCCCGTACAACATTTGAGCTTTTGACCCAAAGGTGCAGCAACCCTCCTGGTCCCTACTCTTTACACCATATTGACAGCATGTAGAGCCCATCCTGGAGAGAGCACGCTGCCCTGGGGACACAGACAGCAAACCCAACCAGTTCTTCTCTGATCACACAGCTCCCTAACCCTGTCTTACTGCTCGGAATCTGGTTCCCAAAGCTTACTTTTGAACTTCTGAACCCCCTCTTTCACTGAGTGACTCCCTTCACGGTCATTTTGATGTTGACTCATTGCCCTGTGGTCTTCCTGTTAACCTTCCTCAGGTGGGCTGTTCTACCCACATCCACACCCAGATCCACATCCATTTCTTCATCATCTTGGAAGGAGGATTTCATCAGAGATCTCCTGTGAGTGTCCTCAACAGATCACAAGTGCAACTACCCTTTGGATGATTTCAAGGCTCAAACAACTTACACAAAGCAAAGCACACTCTAAGAGTTCAGTTAGAACTGTTTCCCAAAATGCTAGTAGTAATAATAGCTAACATTTTTCAAGTGCCTCCTAAATTCCAGGTACTGCTCTCTGAATATTAACATCTATGTAAAACTTAGCTTCCCAGTCTTAGGACCAGGGGTTTGTAACCCTGGGTCGTATAATGGAATCCCTCGGAGCACCCCAACTTGGCCTGTCCACATACCACGAGGCTCTGATATAATTAGTCTGGAGTCCAGTCCCAGTACAGATATTTTATAAAGTTCCTCAGTAGCCAAATATGCAGCCAAAGGTGAGAACGACTGTTCTAGTCTAATCACTTAATTTGTACACGAGACTACTAAAATAGAGTTATTTCCGAAAAGACTTTAAAAATTAAACATGAATAGCAAACGATAAGGTCAGGGCTTGCAAAACTGTACACTGCGTTAATTCTCCCCACTAGCGGCTCAGCTAAAACTAGCTACGCTGATAATGGACGGAAGAGTTCTGGGGCTAGTCTGTTCTGTTATCTGCCTTGCCATACTTGTTGACTTAGAGCCCTACCAGCTTGAAAAGAGATTAGAGTAAGCCCACTTGTTTCCTCCTCCCTTTGGATCCCCAGCAGGTCTGGCCAAAAGCCCGGGATGGAGGGAAATAGAGCAACAGACAGTGACAGAGGCGGCCGTCCCGTGCCACGCGAGGCTCTCACCGTAGTTCTGGAGCCACCTCTCCCGGATCAGGCTCCCATTGCTCACTATGCTCACGCTGGGCAGTTGCAGCTCCTGTTTGCAGAACTTCACCAGCTGGCCAAGGTATTTGCCCCGGTCATGGAGGAATGGCTCTCCACCGGAGAAGTTGATCTTTTCCATACCTGGGACAGACAGAGCACGGCTTTTCCTTCTAGTTTTCCACTTCATCAACATCCATTATTATTTTAATGGCAAAAGTAGTATTTTCTCAATGTAATAGAATGAGATGAGAGAAAAGTGGCACTAGGACGTACGCCCAAGCTCCAAAGCCTTTGATCTTTCTAAGTGTGCAGGGTCGCCCTCCATCCTAGCTTTCCCAGGACAGTCCCGGTTTATGGAGGACCAAATCTCATCAGTTAG
>NW_021698853.1:0-1808 GCF_005190385.1 Monodon monoceros
AAAAGAGCTGGTTATTGCTCTGGCCACAGTTTCAGCACATTCTTTAAGTCGCCCTGTTATCAAAATATTTTGCTCTCTTCACAGTCTCCATATGCTGTTTACAGCTTGTAGTGCTGAGGATCATTAATTCTTTGTCCAACCGGTATATCATTGGTGGATGAGTACACAAGGAAGTATGAACTGCAAATGAATGTTTGGAGGACAGGAAGGCAAGAGTCTCTGTCAGCCTCATTTTTAGTGTTATATTAGAGAAGCACAATACAATGGTGGGAAAATAGTTATTGAAGGGAAACATCAAAATTTACCCATCCCAGCAAGAATATGCCTTTCAGTTGAAACATAATATTTCTGACATGTTTTAAATGTAAGGAATGATAATTTGCTAGATTATAGGAGAGAGAAGCTGTCACTGTAATTACACATCACTATTCTTTAGATTTTTTTTTTTTTTGAGGTACGCGGGCCTCTCACTGTTGTGGCCTGTCCCGTTGTGGAGCACAGGCCACGGACGCACAGGCTCAGCGGCCATGGTTCACGGGCCCAGCTGCTCCGCGGCATGTGGGATCTTCCCGGACCGGGGCACGAACCCGTGTCCCCTGCATCGGCAGGCAGACTCTCAACCACTGTGCCACCAGGGAAGCCCATATTTTTTAGATTTTTAATTAAATATTTTAATATAAGTCAAATACAATAAACTGCTCTCATGCCAATGCCATGATTACTACAGTTTTATAGTAAGTCTTGAAAGTGAAAGGGTAAGTGCCTGACCACCTTTAACTTATTTTTCAAAATACTTCTGGCTATTCTAGGTAAATGGCATTTCCAATAAATTGTAAAGTTTGTCGTTTACAAAATTTCTTGCTGAGATTATGACTGGGATTGAAACGAAGCTATAAAGTCTCCCAAGCTATGTATGTAGTTCAATAATCTGTTTATTTAAATTTTAATTTTTCAAGGTTACTGGTCTATTGAGTAGTAAGTAGTTAATAGCTAGCTATAATTTATAGTTTAGTTATTTTGTCAAATTCATGCCTAAGTATTTTGATTTTGATACTACTGTAAATGATGTCATTATGTTAATTTTATATTGAAATATTTTGTCCATGGTGTCTAAAACTGCAATTAAAAAATATCTATTGCTCTTTTATTTTGAATCTTGCCATGATCACTTTACTTTATTGTATATATTTAGATTTCTTTCAGTTTGATTTTGGTGTTTTTTGTTTTTTTTTTTTTTTACAAAGATTAGCATATGGTTTGAAGACAGTTTTAGAGTGGGGCATCTTTGCCCTGTTGCAAAACTTAGAATGAAATTGTTCAGTCCTTCAACATTAAATATATACTAGTTCTAGGTTTTTCATAAATGACTTATCAAATTGAAAGGTAGTGCTCCACTCAAGACAGTGGAGTCGTAGGACGTGGAACTCACCTCTTCCCACAGATACATCAAAAATACACCTACAAATGGAACAATTCTCACAGAACATCTACTGAACACCAGCAGAAGACCTCAAACACCTGAAAGGACAAGAAAGATCTCTACGTAACCAGGTAAGACGACAGGAAAAAAAAGAGGAAGCAGGATGGGACCTGCACACTTGGGAGGGAGCTGAAAAAGAGGGAAGGTTACCGCACCCTGGGAAGCCCGCTCACTGGCAGGGAGATCAGCCAGGACAGAAAAGGAGCTTCAGAGGCTCCTTTTGCTCCTTCTGCAGAATGCAGCCCACTATCTATGGCAGGCAGAAAAGAGAGAGACCTACATGGATGCACGTGTCACTGCCCTGTGCACCCCAGCTGCCTCCTAGGAG
>NW_021698854.1:0-23155 GCF_005190385.1 Monodon monoceros
AGTGGACTTTAACTATTTTCTTGGAAGACTTTCCTAAATTATACCTATCAGAAAGCTGCTTTGCTTTAAGGCCGAAGAAAAATGAAAGCTTACTTAACTACACTTAGGTGCCAGGGTCATACTATGAGCTCTACACCTGCCAGGATTCACGCTAAGATAGATAGGGTGGCTCAGCAAACTGTCCATAGTCCTGTGATTTCTTTCTGATATTCTGAAGTAGAAATAATTTCATAACTGTTCACAAAAGAGAGAAACACTGTTTCTTGGTCCTCAATATCATACCGCTGTAGGCTAATTCTTTCTCTCTTCTGTTGCCCCTTAGTATAGAGAGTGTGTTTTGGGGACCCTCCTTCACGATCTTCTCCATTCCAAGAGCATCTTACATAAATCCAGGACTTCTCAAGCAGCCAGTTTTGCCAGATGGTCTTAGGGTTGGTTGTACCCATATATGTATAATCTGAACTTCTCAAGTAAGGTCCTTAGAGAGCATAATGGCTAAGAGAATTGGTGCTGATACCAGACCTGAGTCCAAATACTGCCTATGCCCCTAACTAGCTGTGTAACCTTGGAGAAGTAACTTAAGCCCCTTAAAGGGATTAGATTTCTCACCTGGAAAATGGTATAATAAATGCATCTACCTCATATGGTTAGTGTGTAAATTAATGTAACTTGAGATGGTGCATGTTAAGCATTAGCACAGTGCCTGTCTCTTGTTAGTAATACCTGCTTTTCTTATTAATTATTCTCTTTATATTCCCAGTTCCAGCTGGGTGCCTAACATATAATAGTTGTTCAGCAAATAGTTACTGGATTGAACCAGCTCTGAAATTGAAGCATTGGGTCAACAGCAAAGTAGTCACCCCACCATCATTTCTCCCAGAGAAAGGGAGAATAGATGGAAGCCAGCCATCATACTTTCTTTTCTTATTCTAAACTTCCCATCCAGCCCCAGCAATAAAATAATCTTCCTGGACCCTAACAATTTCAAGGATTTTTCAAATCACACTATTTGAAAATAGCTGGGTTGCCCTAATCTAATATGTCCCAGGACCCCAAGGTCACCAAGCTTCTATTAATGAAGTCTAGTTAAGATAAATGATAACAGTTAGTAAACCAACTGCTTATGAGCTCATTGGGCTTTTTAAAATTTACTATCTGCGCTTCATAGAGACACAGGTATTTTGCTTTTGTAGGACATTCAACAGTCAAAGTAGTCTTTTAAAAAGCACAAATCAGACGCTATTATTGCACTGCTTCTAACCTCTAAAGGCTATCTATTGTAAAGAGATGAAATTTTCAACTACTTAGCCAGGCTCACAGAGACCATGTGCTCTGGTCACTTACTACATCTTTCCCTGACCTTCATGGGGCTCGAGGCACAGTTGTCCTTTTCAGTCCCTCAGATGCAACAAGCTCTACTTCTTGCTCTCCCAGCTTTAGATTGGCCAATCCATCTACCCAGACCAATTTCCCTCTTATCGTTAAGGCCTCGGTTCAAACGCCACCACTACTATCTTGACCAAAGAGACCTGCCTCCTCAGTGCCTCTCCATCCCTTTGTCCAGTCGTATTTCTGTCACTGTACAACATTTATTTACATGTTTACTCTGTCTTCCTCCACCACTGGACATTTGCTTAAGAGCAGGGACTTTGTAATTTTTTGCTTCCAAGGCTTGCAGCAGACACTGGCACATAGGTGTGTAGGAAATGTGTGTCTAATAAAGAATAAATATGTGGATGAAAAAAAAACTGTGAAACACTAACACGAGATTATTCTTCTTTCAAAAGAATAATGAAAAATAATTTCATTCAATAAGAGTCATCCTTAGTTACTGATACATGACTTAGTAGATCCCATTCAATTTAAAATGTCCCCTTTTTTTCTGATACTTTCACAAGTCATTAATTAAATGTTGCTCACTTTTAAGGCCAATCTGTGAGACATTATTTAACTTGTCTCCTCTAAAGTTCCAGCATTAACTCAGGCGGGGCTTCACCAAGTACTGATCATGTGACCTTGGCCTCTCATTGCCTCAGTTTTCTCATTTGTAACATGGGTATAATAATCGGCTTATTTCATACGCCTATGAGGAGGAAAACTTCATGTGTGTGTGTGTGTGTGTGTGTGTGTGTGTGTGTGTGTGTCTATATATATGTATTTAAACAGTGTCTTAGAATAGTGTCTGGCACATGATAAGCATTATAGAAGTATTGACTGCTGCTACTAGTACTGTTATTATGAGAACTAACTGTTGAGAATAATCCTTCATATAGTGGTTTATTCCACTGAAGATAAAGGAAACTCATAGAATATTAGAAATCAGATTAAACACGGAAAGCCAGTAAAATATACCAGGACAGAAGATGATGAGAGTGTGAAAGGATAGAGGAAAAAGAATGGTTTTTGTTTTTCTTTTTCTTTTTTAAAGAAGGAAAGAGCCTAGAAATAGGACAAAAACTATTCATTGGCTATACTGACAGGGAGATCGCTGGTGACCTTCATAAGTAAAATTTCAGGACAGTGGGCAGAGAGATTACGGCGAGGGAAGTCAGATGGATGTAAATTATAGAGTAAATGGGACGTGAGGAAATGGAAACAATATATGATGATAACAATTTTGAAAAGTTCAGACATGAATTGGCTAAAGAAGATATGCAGGGATTAGAGGAGGAGGGAGGCTTTCGTGTTACACGTATAGTTTTTAACATTTTAAGTTGGAGTTACTAGTCTAGAATGAGGTTGAATTTTGGCAAGAATCATTCATAAGGAGTAGATGGGTTGTAGAAAATGCAGTGCTGTGAAGTACTTGAGAAGATGAGAGAAAATGAAATGCTATCTGTAGTGCACGTGGCCTTTGAACTTGAACTCCTGTAGTGCAAGGGAATACAAAGATCAATGCGAATGCTAATGAATTAACGGATTTGGCAGTGGACTATTTACTGACTTCTGTGTTCCTAATGAGTTAGGAAGCGCCTCACCAGCTCAGAGTGAAGGAAGTAGAGAGGATGGAGGAAAATTTGAGGAGGGTAGGGAAAGCTTCTAAGAAAATAGTCCTTAAGGAGAATTAGAAAGAACTTACTGTAAGTCAGAGCAATGTTTCCAGTCTTGAAAATCCATTTGAAGTTGGTGTTTATTAATTTATTGGAATACCAATTTTCCCTGCCACATGATGTTTCTCCAGCTACCTGGATATAAGTTACACAGAGGCAGAAAAGAATGAGAGATAACAATCGAGGGGAAATACAATTAGTATTTTTTTTTTACCTTTTTCCACTTCCCCGCTCCAACTCTGGGGAGCCTTCATGGACATGGCTGCCCTCGCAGCCTCCAGCAGCACCCTGTTATCAAAGAATTCAAAGAAATGGAACCTAGGTTTCCAACTTAATAATTCAGCAAAATCAAAAATTGTATATAATGTTTTCTGTTGGCAAAGATTTTTGCAATATAATTTGGTTCCATCTTTTGACAAGCAATTTGGCAATGTCTAGCAAGATAAAAATGTTAATAGCTTTTTACACATTAATTCTAATTCTGGAAGCTTATGCCGATAAATAATTTATAATCCAGAAAATTATTATATAAAGATGCTCATTGTCATGTCATTTGTAATAACAAAACATTGGAAACACCTTTAATTGTTAAGAATAGGAAAACAGTTTAGGAAATTATATCCACTTAGTAGAAAGTGACACAGTTACTATATTATAATTACAAGATGATGGAGCAAAATAAAATAATGCTTAATAAAGAAAGAATGAAGAAAGCTGACCTAAAATTGTGTCTTCCTTATGACAGTAATTATGTAAACATATCAATATTTATTAAAACTTAAAACCAAGATAAAGTTTTAAAAGCTCTGTACCAGTAACGGGGATTTTATGTTCGTTTCAAAATATTTTTTGACACAACTCTTAGAGTTTTGTTTTGTCTACTCCTTTTCTTAAGAATTTCTGATTATTACCTCACTTTTCATTTCATAGTTTCAAATAAAGTCAGCAATTTTATCATCAGAGAAGATTAGACTTATTGGACAGTTCATAATTCCAAGTTTTTTGGTATAAAAAGACCATATACACTGGTAGGTGCTTTCAAAATAAAATTCCGAGAATTTTTTTTTTGCTTAGTCTTTCCTAGTAGGAGATGAAGCAAACTACCTAAAATTGCTAGCCATTCTTTTTTCATTTTTCTCATTTTATTGATTTATCTTGCCCTTCACAGAAATGATAAGAAATGAGTCTGCAGTTGCCTCTGCCAATTTCTTAAATCCTCTATTATCCACATTATGAAATCATACTAGTATGAATGCTTCCAGTATTTTCAGAACTCTTTGGTTAGTATACTTTAGCATTCTGTATGAAGTATCTTATGTAAGTGTAAAATTTAGACTCAACTTCTGGAAGCTTTTGATTTCTTAGTTCAAAAGTGAGAGATCCTTAGTTCAGCCATATGATTAACAATTACTTGTATAGTAAGAAGCTCCTAAATTAGTGTTTTATGGGTACCTGGCAGTTTTCTTGCCATTTCTCAGAAGTTCTCTATTAAACACATTCTCTCTCTTTCTCTCTCTCTACCTCTCTGTCTCTCTCTGTCTCTCTCTCTCTGTCTCTCTCTCTCTCTCTCACACACACACACACACACACATTGTGATTAAAAGCACAGATTTTGGCATTATGAAATCTAAGGTTCAATTTCCAGTTGTGTAGTTTCTGGGCCACTTCACTTTAGGCAAGTAACCTAATGTCTCTGAACCTTGTTATTTTCATCTGTAAAATAGAAATTACAATTATATCAGACAATCCCCAAAACATCCGTAATGATTTTAGAGTTTCAGAGTCAGGTAAAAGCAGGCACTCAGTAAATGGCTAGTGCTTTTATTACTTTATTATTATTTAGGTCTTGGTTTTCCTTGAGTGTGTGAGTCCCCATAATGAAATGTAATTTCCAGTAGATTGAGTAACACCTGTTTTCACCAAAAATTTTAACTGAGTTCATTACTTTCTGTGCAACCCAGATGAGTTTTCTGCCTCCTTTTCTGTGCCGTATGTAGGTGTTCAGTAGATTTATTTAATAAATGTATGAATGCATGAACGCGTAGATGAATTTTTAAATGCTTCTTTTTGAGAAGGTAGAACAAATGTGACACAGTAGAACAGATAAGAAAATAATCCATGGAAAAAATGGCAAAGTCATGTATGTGCCCAGGGCCAGCCTAAGAAGAATTCCTTTTTTTTTTAGGAATAATGTGTTGAATAGCTTATTTTAATTATTTTTAAAAGTTAAGTACAGGGACTTCCCTGGCGGTCCAGTGGTTAAGACGTCGCCTTCCAATGCAGGGGGGTGTGGGTTCAATCCCTAGTCGGGGAGCTATGGTCCCACATGCCTCGCAGCCAAAAAACCAGAACATAAAACAGAAGCAGTATTGTAACAAATTCAATGAAGACTTTAAAAAATGGTCCACATCAAAAAAAAAAGTTAAGTACAAAAATTTGCTGATGATTTACATATTTAGGACCAATAAAATAATGTGAGATTAGCTGTACTAAAACAGAATGTTGAGCTACATTCACATTAAGTGACATTATATAGTCTGAGTTTATGGAAAACTTCTGAGATGGTGAGTGACCTTTGAGCAGAAAAAGACAGAAGGAGAAATGGCCTTTTCTACATTCTATTGTGCCTCTAAGTACAATGCTTGGTAATCTAGCTACAAAGCTCTATGTCATTGGCCTTAGGCACGTACTGTGATCTACCTTGTGAAGATCAGATTTTGCCGTGGAGAGGATTTGTAAAAGTATCACACATTCCAGTACCGTTGGCAACCACAGCTACCAAAAACTCCAATTTAAATTGATGAGCCTAATATCAGATGATAGTATCATTTCCTTGTGGGTGTTCTGGGAAAAGGTGGGTAGGAAATGTATAAAAGTGAATACTTTATTGACTGAAATAACACTTCATCATTTTGAAAACATAAAATACATTAAAGTTGTTATAGCATCATACATGAATATTTCACTGTATTTTAGACCTTGCCTACAAGCAATGTTTTCTGCCCTTTGAAAGAGAAGCATGCTTGTGGTATGCATTAATCATATAAAAGATTAAACACTGAAAAGAAATTCAGCCTTTAAAGACAATTTGCTTTGATTTATTCAGTGGGTTCTCCTAAAAAGTTAATACCCAGAATTATTGCTTGTTAAATTGGAGTTACAAATTCTTTCAGAGTTACTTAGTATTTTCTTTAATATCAGTATCAAGGAAGGCAAAGCAAATTTACATATTTATTAGGAAATACAGGCACATAATCATAAAACAAGAAAACACAACGTTTTTATAGACTTTATTTTTTAGCAGTGTTTTAATTTTACAGAAAAATTGAGAAGATAGTATAAAGTGTTTCCATATACACTATACCCATTTCCCTCTGTGACGATCAACTTATATTAGTATGTTACATTGTTACAATCAGTGAACAAATATTGATACATTATTGTTTACTATAGTCCATACATTAGTCCAGTTCCTTAGTTTTTACCTAATGTCCTTTTTCTATTCCAGGATTTCGTCCAAAACATCACATTACATTTAGTTGCCATGTTTCCTTAGGCTCCTCTTGGGTTTGATAGCTTCTCAGATTTTCCTTGCATGACCTTGGCAATTTTGAGTAGTTAGGCTTGTGTAGGATGCCCGCTACTAGAATTTGTTTGATGCATGTTTCATGATAATATTGGGATTATGTGTTTTGGGGAGGAAGACCACAAGAGTAGAAGGGTTATTTTGTCAGATCACATCAAGTGTACAAAGTATCAATATGCATTATGAATGCTGAGGTCGACCTTGATCACCAGGCTGAGGTAGTGTTTTTCAGGTTTCTCCATTGTAAAATTACTGTTTTCCCTTCTCCATATTGTACTTTTTGGAAGGAAGTCAATATGCTCAGCCCACAACTGAGGAATAGAGAGTTATGCTTAAGATGGAGTACTACATAAACTATTTGGAATTCTTTTGCACTGGAGATTTATCTATTCTCCCGCATTTATTTATGTATCCAATTATTTATTTATATCAGAAGAACTCATGGATTTTTATTTTATACTTTGGGTTATAATCTAATTCTACGTTAGTTACTTTGTTCCTCAAATTGCTCTAGTCCTGACCCTTGTGAACTCTTTTCAGTTCAGTGGCTCGTGTGCCACTCTGAGGTATCCCCATCCTATATATTTTTTTGGAACTTCCTTACTTTCTGACACTATAAGATGGCCTTGTGTATAAATCTTGTATATTTACTGCCCCAGTCCTAGAATCAGCTGTTTCTTCAAGGATAACTAGGTCTTTTTAGTGGAGAACAGCATTAGACAGCAGGATCTGGGTGTGGGGTGTGCTAATTGCTGCCCGGATGTCATTGCTTCTAGATCTTCTCAGCTGACAGAGCAAAGAGATAACATGTGTGTACATTCCCCACGTATATGGACATATCTATAAGTATCTCTCTACATAACCATGTGTGTTAAGGTAATATGAAGCAATATTAAGCTAAGCATGAATGTAGATTGATGTTTCCAGCTTTAATCTGTTACCACATAGACCATCTTAGCCTCATCTCTTGCTTATCTTTAAATTTCAACTGCGGCAAAACACTTGACTTTTAGAAGTATGAAAATCAAATTGTAGCTACTTTGGGAAGCCACATCATCTAGCAGAAGAATTCTTAAAGGGCAAGGTGTATATCATCAAATTTTAATTTACAGTCAGCAGTACTTTGTAACATCCATAGGCCTCCAGACCTCTGCTTCCAAGAAGAGGAAGTAGCCCATTTCTCCCAGGTTCTTCCACTTAAAACTAAAACCCTGAACATAACAACAGACAAACATAGGAAGACACTGAAAGGTGGAAATGAGAAGGCAGACTTAACTAGGGACTTTGGGACTTGAGGAATAACATGGTGATGAGTCCCCTGTGTTTCCTGTTGCTTCCCATACATCCTGGAGAGGGTATTACAGGAACCCCCAATCAATAACCACCAACAGAACAACAGACAAAAAAGCTTCAAAAAAGAAAACACAAACCCCCCGTTCCCCCTAGCCAAGGTATGAGGAAAGGGGTTGTCAAAGACAGAAAACCATTTGGGCAATAATATACACACTACTCGAGCCAAGTGCCAGTGGCATATTGCACCCATCCCCTATGTCCTGTGGTTTCAGTTGGGCCAAGCTAGGATTTGATCTTCCACCCCACCCCACTCCTGCCCTCCAGAAGAGGCAGCGCTCTGATTCGCCACCAGGGCTGTTTCAGTGTGGTGCAGTGGGGAGCTGAGCCTCCACCCCTTTGCATCAGCAAAGAGACTTTCAAAGGTGGTACCTGACAGGCTAGTTAACACTGGGCTGCCCTCACACAGTCGTGGGGTCCAGTGGTGGGACCTAGCCTCCGTCTCTCCCTGACATCGATAAGAATAGGAAGTTACACGTTGGAGGGAGTAGGCACCCCACTAACCCCCAACACATGGTGTCAGTGAGACCCAATGGGGTGCTGAATCCCCATAACCGTCCTGAGGCAGTAAGACAGAATGAGATGGCACAAGCAGGGCTAGTTGGCAGTTCTCTTCCTCTTACCCTGGTGTCAGTGGGGCCAGCAGGTAGCTGACCCTCTACCCACACCCGGCATCAACAAGAAGGAATGAAGTGGGAGGAAGGACAGCAAACACAGCAAACACTTCACCTCTCCCCTCCCCTGGTGTCAAGAAATCTACTGGGGAGATGAACTTCCACTCCTACTAAAAGGCAACACAATGATATTAATGTTCCCACTTTTGGGGGGAAGGTGTCAGAAGGGCCAATAGGGTAGCTGAACTTCTACTTGATCTGTCTGCAGTGAGAGAATGTAAGTGCCCACTTTTGCTGGGGTTTTGACAGTAGGGCCCAATGGAAATCTGTACGTAGCCCCCCACTCCTCATACTACACCTCCAATAGGATGACTTCCTTCTAAAAAGTAATAATAAAATTAAATGGGATACAGAGTCATATAATAACTCACAATGTTTAGAATCCAATTGAAAAATACTCATGGCACCAAGAACCAGGAAATCACAGAATAAATGAGAAAAGACAATAAACCTACACCAGCACTGAGATAAAACATCTATTGAAATTATCAGACAGGGGTTTTAAATAAGCTGTCACATAAATGCTTCAATTAGCAATTATGTGTTCCTTGACGGAAATGGGAAAAATAGAAAATGTGAACAAAGAACTAGAAGTTATAAGAATAAAAACAAATGAGAAGAGTAGAACTGAAAAATACAACAATCCAAAAACTTTGCTCAAGAGTAGAGTGGAGATTACAAAGCACAGAATCATGAACTTAGAAGAGATCAATACAATGTACCAAATGTACAGAGAAAAATAGGCTGAGGGGTAGAGATGGGAGAAAGAACAGGATCTCAAGAACCTGTAAACAGTAACAAAAGCACTAACATTCATATCATCAAGGTTCCAGAATGAAAAAAGAGAGCACGTAGGACTGACAGAGTATTCAGAGAAATCATGACTAAAACGTTCCCAATTTTTTAGAAGACATAAGCACACATTCAAGAATCTGAGCAAATCCAAAGAGGAAAAACACAAAGGTATCCTTGTCAAGACGCGTCATAATTAAACTTCTGAAAAGTAGAGACAAAACAAATCTCGAAAGTGGACAGGCAGAAACGATGCATCACTTATTGAGAAACCAATTCCAATGACAGCATGTTTCTTGTCTAAAATTATGGAGTCAGAAGCATTGACATAACATTTTTCAAGTAGTAAAAGAAAAGAACTCTCAGCCACAAATTCACACTTTTTATATCCACTTTCTTGTTTGACTTATATTAATGGACTACCAACTCATCTTTCTATATCTGGGCCTGCCATCACACTTCTCCAAAAATCTAGTCACAGTATTTCCAGAGTGATCTTTCTGAAAAAGAAACAAATTTTTCTTATAAAAGTACCTGATTGTGTTATGAAACTTTTCTCTCTTCTAAGTTACCAGGTAAAATCCTTCAATGGATTCCCATCTTTCTTGGAGTGAAGTCTCACATCCAAACTCTCTTTGTCCTTTTGGGCTGCTGTAAGATTATACTGCAGGTTGGGTGGCTCATAAACACCAGGAATTTTTTTTCCCACGGCTCCGGAGGCTGCCAGTTCAAGAATAGGGTGCCAGTATGGTCAGATGAGGGCCCTCTTCTGAATCACAGACTTCTCATTGTATCCTCACATGGCAGAAGAGCTTAGGGAGCTCTGTGGGGTCTCTTTTATAAGAGCACTAGTAACAGTCATTTCCCAAAGGCCCCACCTACTAATACTATCAGCTACGGAAATTAAGATTTCAACGTATGAATTTGGAGGGGAACACAAAGACTAGACCGTAGCACTTACTATACATACATGGACCATGCATGATCTGGCTTCTACCCCCCTCTCCATTGTCTTCTTTTCCTACACGCCAGTGAGCATTTCTCTTTTTTTTTTTTTTCTTTTTTTTTGCGGTACGCGGGCCTCTCACTGTTGTGGCCTCTCCCGTTGCGGAGCACAGGCTCCGGACGCGCAGGCTCAGTGTCCATGGCTCACGGGGCCTAGCCGCTCCGCGGCGTGTGGGATCTTCCCGGACCGGGACACGAACCCGTGTCCCCTGCATCGGCAGGCGGCCTCTCAACCACTGCGCCACGAGGGAAGCCCCAGTGAGCATTTCTTATACTGATTATGAATGGAACTCCTTTCTGGACTGATCCTTAACCATTCATTTTCTGGCAACTGTGAATTTATCTTCTCTTTTCCTCAAAACTTCACCCTTCCTTCATGTTACATATCCATTTCAATTGCCTTCTACAGGAAGCCCTACTGATATCGCCCATATACTACTGTCCACCGCATGAATTAAGGTCTTACTGTGTCTTCCTGTAGCACTCTGTAATATCTTTTACGGTAACTATGGATTTTCTTACTTGAGTGTCACAATACATTGAATTCTAGGTGGCACTATAATGATTTTAGTAACAGTAACACTGGTGCCTAGTTTAACCCATGACATACTTTAGGTGTTCAATAAATGTGTGTTGAATGAGTGAATGAATGAATGGTCAATTTGACATCTTAATCATGTTACTTTTCAAAAATCTGTTAAAAGATACCACAGTTTTCCAGAAGATTAGGGAGTTAGGACCTTAAACTTGATTTAACAGAGGGAATTTTTACTCATACATCATGCTTAAATACCTCAAAGTAAAACCATAAACCCAGGAATTTAAGGTTATCCATTTGGACTTTCAAGCCAATAATTAATATCTCCTGCCCCGACTGTATTAGATGGTTTCGATGCTCCACTCATATCTCCCCAGCACTCATCATTCCAGTATATGCTGCTAGAATCATGCTGCCGCCTGCAATTATCCACCTTAGGGCAGGCCAGAAGTGTACAGGAGTTAATGTATCTGGGTGTAGCTTTCAACCAAGGACAGAGGGGACTGGAAGATAAGTACTTCAAGTTTCTCACCGATTCTTGGGATAACTCTGAGACATGTTCTGTAGAGTTTCACAGAACTCGCCTGAAGTACTGGCAGCAGTTCCCTGCAGGAGTAATTTATTCGGTAATGCACCTCTGTTGGCTTCCTTCCATGCCTCCATTCTCAATTCCCACTCCACTTCTGAGTTTTCTGGAAGCACCTCCCAGATGAGCAGTTTGCACTCAAATTATTGCCTCAAGTTCTGCTTCTAGGGGAACTCAGTTGATAGCCTCCTAACAACCCAGTGCTCCTTACAGAGCCGTCACTGGTACAAGTACCAAGGCACGGCACATTACGTATCACTCCTCCTAAATCCTAATATTTTTCAATAGATAGGAAAGAGCATGACCTTGAAGAGAAAAAGAGTTTATATGAGGATGGCCAATGGATAAAGGGAAGGAGAGACAGTGCCATTTGTTTTCCATTAATGATAGTGTGAAATGTATGGGCAGATGGTCTAACAGGTGTGACTATAATTTGAGGAGCCTGCTCCCTTGGTTACAGAAGACTGCTATTGTTATTATTATGGAACCACAACCTCATGACTTTATAGTTTCACTTGATTTAACCTTCTCCTTTACCTTTAAATCTTCGTACATCACTGAATTGCAGCCAATAGATTTATTTTCTCCCTATGGCTCCATCACAGAAAAAGACACACACGTGCACACACACACACACACGCGCGCACACACACACACACACAGAGTTTTGTGTATGCCAGTGCTAGAAAAGACAAGCTCAAGGTGCATGTATGCAATGGATATTGTACATTACAGGTCTCTGTGAAATAGTCTTCTGCAGGTTCCTATGTTTATTTTATGAATAATTAACTTTAGTAAAGTTAATTTCCTGAAGATCTTGTTGAAGACTGAAGAAAGGAAGTAAATTGTAAAGAAAACGACTTCGAAACTTGCCCTTTTCACCCTCTCTTTGTGTCTTAATGAACAAAGGATAACTGGGCCTTTTTTGAAGCCTTTGCTTGAGTTGAAGACACAAAATGCAACCTGTACTCTTATCATAATATGTTCAGTTTATGAGTACCCAAACTTATAAACCGTGAATTTCCCTAAAGTTATTATACCATTTAGAAGATGTTTGCTTGGATGTTTACTTAAAACCAAACAATTGAGGTCTATGTGTCCAAATAATTTCCTTCTCTTTTGCTGTCTCCATTTCAGTTTCCTGAGTTTCTGGGAAGGCCTGGTTTCCCCAAAGGAACGATTTCTGGTAGAAGTCTGAAAGTCTGACCCAAGAAAAAAAAATCCAGTACAGCCAATGAATTGAGGACAAGAAGTTTTCCGATCAGGTAGGAACATTTAATCTCATACATTACGATCGCCTTAAGTAAGGTGTGCTGATAGCTGGATATGATTTAACTGCTTGGAAAAAGATGCATATATATTATATGACCTACCCCACAAGGAAGCTGTTCTCAATTCTCTTAGAGGTTGTGGTGTTTATCAGAGAGTGCCTTGGGGGAAAATGAATACAATAACAGTATGATGCTTTTTTTTTATTATTAGCTCTTTGTTGCCAAGTACACTTGGTGACCTTGGTGCCTGTGGTTTAATCCAGGGGGTTAGACATGTGGAACAGCACATTAACCCTCTTTAGTATTTTCTCCCAAGACAAATCATTTTTATAGGTTGCCTCCATGGCCTTCTAGTTGCTTATCAAAATGAAGCATCAAGTCTTCTAAGTGTGCAATAGCCCCAGTCAGTGTGAGGAAATCAGCTTGGTTCTTATTGGGGCACAGCTTCTTGGCCTTGGCACAAAGTGAGTTCACATAGGGAGTTAGAAGGAGGAGAACGGGACATGAGAAAGGGGAGTTCTGTGTTCTCATTTACCTATGCATGTTGAAACTCCACTAACAGCTTTATTTTCATTAGCAATTTGTGATAAAAACTTAGGGTAAAGGGAATAATGAAGCTGTCCCATTATATGGCAGGACAAAAGATAGTAGTGACATCAAAATCAGGGCCTATCCATCTCGTTTGCAGTTATATACTGAGTGTTTAGCATAGCATTTGACCCCTCATCAGTATTCAATAAGAAGATGCGTGTTGAATGACTTAGGGATGAATTGATGAATGAAAAAAGTTAATATGGTAGAAAATGTGTTTTATCCTCGTATTTTCGTGTGTTGACTTCTGTATTTCAAGACCCATCACTGTAACTGACACATAGAATATAAGCAATAAAATGTGTTGAAAGAATGAATGAGTCCCCACTATTCTAAGAATAATTTTAAGACCAACGCAGACCCCATATCTGCCAGAGGTATCCAGAGGTGAAAGCCTGGATCTCAGCTAGTGGTAGAGCTGACAGGATTTATCTAGTTTTAATAATTTACAGCTCATCCCATTACATTTAGGCATAGTACCTACATGAGCCATACAATTAAATGTTGACTGAAAAACAATGCACAACCTAGAAGTTGAGAATTATGTTTTATGTGGAAGACATACTGAGGACTGAAATCAGGAGACAGCCTCTCAGATAGCTCTGAGGGACTGTTCTGAAGAGCTAAGGGAGGGCACAGGGTATTTAGAGGTTCTTGCAAAAAAAAAAAAAAAAGACAGTAGTTGGAACATCAAAAGATTACTGTTAATTAAAGAAAGTAGACATCTTAAGTTAATAAATGTAGCACTTTTCTATATATGGTGAGATGCAAGAATCTGGTCTCCTGGAAATCATTCCCTTGATTTGCACTTTAATTATCTAGGGCCAGTATCCTGTTTTCTCCATCCTGAATCCCCTCAGGGTGCGGCTTTGGGTGTGGCTTCAGTGGCTGATGGCTTGATGGCTATAACATCCTGTGTTACTGATAAGGCTGGCTACATTCTTTGTCTACATAAATGACTTGAATATGGATAGTAAATCTGTGGATTTGCAAAACGTAATTCTTGGAGCATTTTTATAAGGACAAAGTTCAGGGCAATTTCAGAATCACTAGTGGCTAAAATTGCTATTTATACTTTTCCACTGGTAGGTAGTAATCTGCTGTTGCTGTCTTCAGTATTCCCAAGGGATAACAAAAGCCATTTAATTCAAGAAAGAAAGGTAAAATTTAGCACAATGCAGCTTCCACAAAACCAAACACACACCCAACTCTCTCAGATATGAAGTAGTAATCTAAAATAGAATCCTGGAACTAATTGCAAAACAAGAGCAAATGTACTCATATTGGATAATTTTATTCTTTTATTAATGTTTGATACATATATGTATTTATTATTAAAATTCAAAGTTGCTATATGGAGAAATAGTTTTGTACCAATAGTGTCTTTGTATGTGTTTATCAATAATGTATGAGATTGCCTCCTATGCTCCTTTTCTTTTATTGGGGGGGGAGGGGGTGTGTCACGCTACGTCAAGGTCGGGAGTCAAACCCGCCACGACTGTCCATGAGGGGTTTTCCCGGGTCCTCACTTCAGGCCGGTGGGGGTGGCCAGGGGCAGCCGAAGACGTGCGTACGTGCGTGCGTGCGTGCGTGCGTGCGAGCCTGCGAGTCCACGGGGCGGATCGCGCGTGCCGGGAGTGTTTCAGCCCGGCCCCCGGCTCATTGTGGTCGCCTCACGCCGGCCCGAGTTCGCAGCAGCGGTGGAGGCCCCGGGCCTGTGACCACAAAGAGGGAGCCGGGGGTCGGACGGGAGCGCTGCGGCGGCAGCTGAGGCCCAGACCAGGCCCCCCTCAGCCTCCCGCCTGCCCGTCTGCCCCGCCCCCGCCGGCGGCGCCGCGCCCCTCCCCCAACCGCCAGACTAGCGCGGTGCGGGGCCCGCGCGCGAAGACATGGGGGAGAAGCTGGAGCTGAGGCTGGAGTCGCTCTTGGGGACCGAGCCCGCCGTCTCCCCGTGGCCGCTGCCGGTCTACGTAAGTGCCGCCCGTCCCCTCCTCCCGGACCCCCGCTCCTGTTCCCCCACGGCGCGCGCTGAGCCCACCGGGAAACGGAGCGACTCGAGTCGCCAGACCCTCTTTGGAGCCCCCCTTCCCGCCCCGCCGTGGTTCTCCGCGGCAGTTTCCAGCCCCCGCGCGCAGGGTGGGCAGAGGGGAGCCGGCGCCGGCCGGGGGGCACAGACTCGGCCGCGGGGACCCCGCGCTTCCGAGGGGCGCCCGAGCCGGTCTGCGGTTGGCTCTGCAGGGCTGGGGACCCCGGTCCCCCCGGTCCCCCCGGGCCTGGAATGTCGGCGGGCTTGCCCTTCTGTACTTTAGGATCTGACATGTAGGGTTTCTTTTTCCTGGTAGTTTATTCTTAGCGCTGTCAACGTGCTTAGTGTTTTTAATTTTTTTTTATTTTTCAGGGCACCCTTTCCTCCCTCTCTCCAGTTTTTTTGTGTTTCTGTTTTGTTTTGTTTTAGTCAGGCATTTTGTCCCTCTGATCTTGAGTGGGTGGGCTGGCAGGACACTTGGAGAGGAGGCGTTCTGTCCCCTGATCTTGAGTGGCCTTTGGAAAATGACAGGCCAGACGGAAATTTACACAGGCGTCCGGTGATTCCAGAAATGCAGGGTGTCCGGCTAGGTGGGCGCCCGGCCTGTCGTCCCCCGTGGCGGCGTGGTGCGCGTGTTCCTTGTCTCAGGGTTTACGCTTGGGCCCCGCAGCCCACCTTCCAAAGGGAAAGCGCAGCGGGCGCCTTGGGCCGGCGCCTTTGGGGCGCCCTTTCGTGCGCTCGGCTTGCGGGGGACCGGCCTCCAGGCGACCCGGCGGGGAAGCCCGCGCGACCCGGCCGTCGCGCGGGCTCCGTGTGTGTCAGTTTGTGGAAAGTGTGTCGCGCGCGGCCGGGGTCGGGGTCGGGACGCTGGGACCACCTGGGAGCCGATGTAGAGGGATATGATTTCCATTTTCAAGGCGCATTCATCCTGTGCAGGGAGACAGCCTAACATAAAATTTGCCTAACAAAAAATATATTAACAGGTGGAAAGACTATCTCCCAGTTGAACAGCGGATGCCTGGGACTCGTTTCATTGCTTTCAAAGTTCCTTTAAAAAAGGTGAGCAAAAGTTAATACCATATTCTTCCAGAAATCTGAATTCACCATATAGAGCCCTGGCTCTCAACCCCGTCGTACTCCATTTTCCCGTTTTATAGCAAATACTTTTTAATACCTCTTTTACTATCCAGAAATGGGATTCATAGACAAATACAACCAACTTTTGTACTTAATTAAAAAACAAAAAAAAAACAATGCAATGCCCTAACTATAAATAAAGAATAAAGTAATTTATAAGAAAGTAATATGTATCTCAGTATGTAAATGTTTGGGGATGACTATACTAGAAATAAAGAAATAGTCGGTTACTTGTACCATGAATGCAATAAACTGTGGACTTTGATTGATAACGATGTGTCAGTGTTGGTTCATGAATTCTAACAAATGAAGCACACTGGTATGGCATGTTGGTAATGGGGAAGGCTGTGTGGGATGAAGGAGAGAGGGTATAAGTGGGAACTGTGTACATTTTGCTCAGTTTTGCTGTGAATCTCAAACTGCTCTAAAACTAGTCTACTAATTAAGAAAAAAAGTGTGTGTTGCTGACACTTGAATAACCAAAGAGATCAGTGGAACAGGGTACATGTATAAGCCAAATACATGAAAGAATATTTAGCAGTGAAAGCCATCCTTCCTATATGTAGATATTCAAGAAGTATTTATTTCTGTGTCTATTTTCAGGCACTCCGCTTGGAGCTGGCAATACAGTGGTAGGCAAAATTGATGTGGTCCCTGCCTTCTGGGAGTTTCGAGTCAGGTTAGGAGACCAACATGAAATAAACAAACATAGAAATAACTATATAGAAGTGAGCTTATTTTCTTCCGTCTAATCTCTCTGGAAGAAAGGATTGTAATATCGCTTGTAAGCTACAGAGGAGGAAACTTTACTTTGAATCTCATATGTTAGCATCCCAGGGTTTGAATAAATGGATAATATAGTAAAGGATTTTAAACATATGTTCTTCCTTATTTTATTCTTTCTGACAGAGTTTTGAAAAGAATCTTGCTCCAGAAGAACGTTTCTCCCCCTTGGATCTCTTAACAAAATCCAAGGACAGAATGAAGAACTTGGGCTGATTATTGACTTAGCAAATACTCGCCGCTCTTACAAGCCAGAGGTAAATGGAAGGCGTAATTGAAAATGACCTTCTTTCTGATACTGTAATAATTCATAGTAGTTCAGTAGTTATCATCTTATGCTAAGGTGAGTCCTGGCCTTCTCTCGTGGGTTCAAAAAGGGAAGCTAGTGGTTTCCTTAAATACACATTTGTAATTGCTGTTTCAAAATGAGATGAAAGATATGAATTGAACTATAGTATTTGGCAGTAGGCTCTAGATATGCTTAAGAAATTCTATAAGCTTCCATGTTCTACATTTTGAAAATGAAGTAAACTTTTAGCAGTTACAGTAGTATCCTAAAAAGAAAGAAAGGTATGTCCATTATGTCTTTAGCACTTATGTTAAGCAGTTGCCTGAGCATGTTTAAGCATCAGTGTAAAAGACAATTGTTCTCTAAGTTTTATGCTTCCTTTTCCTGATGCCTTCTGATATAGTACAGAAACCCATCTATTCTCTTGGCCCATGTAGGACATTCCAGTGCAAAAGAATTATCCTCCTTCTGACCTGTTCCATGGCCTTGGGAGACAGTAACACCTAATGTCTTTTAATATTTGTAGAGCAGTTTGCCATTTAGAAAGTTCTTTCATATCCATTGACTTAGTTAATCTTCACAGCAATCCTTTGCTCTTGAAGTGGAAGTAGTACTGATATCTCCTACTGAGTGCTTACCCTGCACTAAGCTCAGAGGATAGACAACTACAATTACTAATTTTCCAGACGATGAAACTGACTCTCGGAAAAGGAAGAATTGAAATTTCAGCTCTGTTATTGCTTTTTTTTTTATTGTGGTAAAATATAGAGAAATCATATTTCTTTTAACCGTTTATAAATATGCAGTTCAGTGGCATTAAGTACAGTCACAGTGTTGTGTAACCATCACCGCTGTCTAGAACCAAAACTTTTTCATCGTCCTCAACAAAAACTCTGTAACCATCAAACAGTAACAACCCCATTTTCCCTCCCACCAACCCTTGGTAACCTCTATTCTATTTTCTGTCTCTGTGAATTGGCCTATTCTAGGTACCTCGTGTAAGTGGAATCTGCAGTATTTGTCCTTCTGTGTCTGGCTTATTGCACTAAACATCGTGTTTTCAAGGTTCATCCATGTTATAGCACGTAACGAAATGCCATTTCTTTTTTGGCTTAGAAAATCCCATTGTGTGTATATAGACCATAGTTTGTTATTCAACGGTTGATTGACACTTGGTTGTTTTCCACCTTGTAGGTATTGTGAATCATGCTGCTATGATCATTGGTGTACAGATATTTGTTCAAATCCCTGCTTTCAGTTCTGTTAGATGTGCAGCGTAGGTAGTAGCAGAGTTGTTGGATCATAGCCTACTGCCAAATACTAAGCTCTACGCTTAACCTGTGAGAAAGTGCCAAACTGTTTTCTACAGTGTCGTCTTGTTTTTAAACAATTATCACAAATTTTAAGCATATACAAAAGTATAAAACTACTGTGAGTGTTCCTTGTATACCCATGAACTCATCCAGCTTTCTTATTTACCAACTGATGGCTGTCATGTTTTATCTATACCCCCACCTGTTTCACCCCATTCCGTATTATCTTGAAGCAGCTCCGAGACAGCATGTAAATTACACCTGTACGTTTTTGGTACGTGCATTTAAAATATAGGACTTTTATTCCTTAATATCATTTTTTAATATTAAATACCCAGGGAGTGCTCAAATTTGCAGTTGTCTCCTAAACGTCATAAAAAATTGTCTATAAGAATTTTGAATTAGATCCAAATAAGGTCCACACTTTGCCGTGGATTGTTAGGTCTCTGAAGTCTTGTTTAATCTATAGGTTCTCCCTCCATGTCTCTCTCACTTTTTTTTTCCTCCTTGAATTTTGTTTTTAAAGAAACCAGGTAATTTGTCCCATCTAGATGCCGATGATTACATTCCATGTGTTGGTAACATATTCTTCAGTCCTTTTATTTCCTGTAAATCGGTAGTTGATCTGAATGAAGCTTGCATGTTTTGTTTTGGCAAGACAGTTTCACGGGTGATGATGTGTTCTTCCATGGAGACGTATATAGTTGTGTCTTTCTGTGGTATTAGCAGTCACTGATGCTTCATGCCTACATCCATTAATTCAGTTGAGGCTTCAAAGAATGGTGAATTCTGTTGTTCCTTTTTTCACTTATTAGCTGGGTATATTTGTACGAGGAGAAGATTCCCCTCATCAGCTGTTTGGTTGCTCAGTTGTAGAGGCATGATTCTCTTCTTTTATTTAACAGTTTTCAAAATAATGAGTTGATTCACAAATATCCTCCAGTGTTGACCAGTTTTGTAAAATTTTATTTATTCCTATCACCGTGGACTCCGTTACAGTTATTATTCTAACTGAGGCCCTATCTTTGGCCAGTTGGAGCTTCTCGGTGACTCCTGAGTCCTTTTGACATGACATCAGTTGTTTCTAGACTTTTTCAGTGGTCAGAGCTAGGAAATATGTACGTTTGTTTTTAATATTTTTAAAATATGTCATAGGTTCCTCCTGCTACTTTCCATTTAAATTCAGAACTAGAGAATTTTCACTTATCCTTTTCTGTCTTCTATTGATAGTCTACTTTCTCCCACCTCAAGAATACCAGTTCTCAACAATGCCTGAAATTGCCTCTGTTTCCTAATTCGAATCCAAGTTCTTCTGACTCTATTCTACTACTCTCCTTAAATCACAGCCGCTTTATGGCCCTTGAAATGTAAGATAGAACATAAATGTAGGTAGAACTGTTTATATCATTTTGAGTTACACGTGCATTCATTCACATAGATTTGCTTTTCCTTTTGCATGCCTGGTAACTGTCCGTTCTGCAGTTTTAATGAAAATCAAGTGATAATTACTGGTTAAAGCAGCTTTGGAAAAAATGGCTCTCATCAGAATGACTGACATACAAAGTTTAATGTACTCTCCTGGTTTATATTCTGCCTTCTCTAATTAATTTTTTATTCTTTCCCTACAAAGGAAATAATACATATTTTCATGGTTTTGCCTTGTAGGACTTACCAGAAACTCTTCCTTATTTAAAAATGTGTACAATTGGGCATCAGGTGTCAGATGACGACACTAGTTTTAAATTCCAGTGTGCTGTTAATGGGTTTCTGAAAGAACATAAAGATAACGGTGAGTTGCTTTTGTGTTTGTTTTTGTTTTTCCTTTACCTGAACTTTGGTATGCATTTTGAGTGGGGTTGGGGATTTTTAACATTTTTAATAGTTCTGACATTAGTGTCAAGTTGTGTTTGGTAACATTAAGGTGGAAATGTCAGACGGTGCTAATAGAGTACGGTGTTTTTCCTGTTTATGGTCACAAACAATTTAGTTTAGTTTGGAAAGTGATCTTTGTGAGAAATATGAACTGAGCTAGCTTACTTATCTCTTTTTTAAAAATTTGAATGGAAAATACATGAAAACATAAAAATGTTCTTTTGTCCTGTTTATTGGTTGAGAGGTGGAAGAAAAGGTTTAGACTCTCAGGTTCTTAGCGTACACAAAAGAGAAAACAAAAAGCAAAGGTTCAGAGTGAGACAGATCCCTAGAAGCAAAACAAAGCGGAGTGGACCAGGTAGAGTGGCTTCCTCATCATATATGTGTTTAAGATATTTTTGCTGCTTTTACCCTTCGGGTGCAAGTGAGGAAGAACACTACCACCTCTTACTCTTATCTTCAGACAGGAAGAACTTAAAAGGCTGGTGTTTTCTTGTTTCCGCTTTAAGATCTACTCTGTTGATAGTAGGTCTTAATAGCGTGTGAATTTTAAGGATCCACTTGCCTTTTTCTAGCATCTAACTATCAGAAGGAACATGGTGTTTGCCATGTTTTAAGACTGAGGAATCTTTTGTCTTTGGAACACCACTGACGCCCATGTGAAAGTGTTCATTTTGTCCTCTTTCTAAATTTAGCCTGAGGAGTGTGCACTTTATTAACAGACAGTAAATATTCCGTGTATATATAAAATGATGCACGTATATACATAAAACAGGGAGTAGGGGAGAGGGAATAGAGATGGAGGTGGGAAGATAGGGGATAGGAGGCGAGAGAGAGAGGGAGAGACTGGAATTTCAAGATAAATTTTCATTCTATAACCTGGTTGCTTAATGCAGGTACTAGCTCTTAAATATCTTCAGCCCTATTCACAGATCTTCCGTGTACTTTAGCTTTAAAACTTGAGAGGCTTGGCCTGTCCTGTGATAACCAGGGTGTCTAGAAAGGAGGCAAATTATCTGATGTGTTTAAACTGTAGTCACAGAAATGTTACCTCTTAAGACGTTAGGGCGCAGCTGCCGGCCTACTCACTTCCTCCAGGCTCCTTTGTGTGTGTTCTGTCTGTTCCGCGTGGGCTAGAAGATCCTTACAAGTGCATGAGAACACGTTTGTAAACCTTGATTGTTCACATGTTATACCAAGTGTAGTCCATTGCATATGCTGACTCCTCTGTGGGTCTTCTGCATGCAGTGGGCTAACTTCACCATGCTGTCTGCCATTGCAGTCTCAGGACCTTAGTTATGGTCCATTGGTGACTTCCTCTGCTGTAAGGCCCTCCCACAGATGCCAGGCTCACTGATAATGAGGAGGAGACTATACTATGCACTCCCTAGAATTGGTAGAGACTCAGAAAATAAATTGTTTCAGTAAATACCGAGAGCCTTATAGGTTTGTTGTTAGGGCACGGGGATACAGAGGTGAGTAGAAGTCTTTGTTCAGTAGCAACTTACAGTTATCTAGGAAGAGAAACATGTAGTGAGTATAAGTGGGTTAATTATGATAAAAGAATCAAGTGCAGCAGGAATATAGAGGAGAAATTGAGGAAGGCCTGACCGAGGAGACAGCGTTTGAGCTGGGCTTGGGGGAAGAGGATTTTGCCGGAATGAGGAAAGGACAGCCCAGGTATTGGGGACAGGTACAAAAGGCCCAGGGCTTGAACTTGTGCTCTGGAGGGGCAGCCTCTGGTGTGACTAGAGGGTAGTGTGAAAGGGCAAAGAAGTCATACATTCATTTTCAGCAAATATTTGTATAACACCTTCTAAGTTGAAGGCACTGTTCTAGGAAGTAGGAAGAGAACAAAGTTCTTGCCCTTACGTACTTTCCATTCTAGTGGGGGAGAGAGATGAATAAATAAGTCAATATGTGGAGTGTCAAGCGGTGGTAAATGCTTTGGAGAATAACAAAAGAAGATGAAGAGGTGAGGGAATGTGGTAGGTGATCAGGGAAGTCCCCTCTATTAAGATGTCGATTGAGCAGAGCCTTGCGGTGAGAAACAAGCCATTGGATATCTGGGAGAGTGGAGATGGGGTGGGAGGGTGTGTTCTGGGAGAGTGGAGATGGGGTGGGAGGGTGTGTTCTGAAGCAGAAGGAATAGTAGGTGCAAAGTCCCTGAGGCACGCCTGTGCTTGGCATGTTTGAGGAATAGTAAGGAAGCCAGTGTGGCTGGACAGGGGAAAGTGAGTGAGGGCAGGGCAGTAGAGAATGAGATCAGGGGAGGCTGGCAGGGCAAAGGAG